>NW_027254905.1:0-138960 GCF_044704955.1 Pristiophorus japonicus
CGCCCACTGACACTCCCCTTGTGCCGCCCACTGACACTCCCCTTGCCCCGCCCACTGACACTCCCCTTGTCCCGCCCACTGACACTCCCCTAGTCCCGCCCACTGACACTCCCCTTGTCACGCCCCTTGTCACGCCCCCTTGTCCCTCCCACTGCCACGCCCCTTGTCACGCCCCCTTGTCCCGCCCACTGACACTCCCCTTGTCCCGCCCACTGACACTCCCCTTGCCCCGCCCACTGCCACGCCCAATGCCACGCCCCCATGTCCCGCCTACTGCCACGCCCCCATGTCCCGCCCACTGCCACGCCCCTTGTCCCGCCTACTGCCACGCCCCATGTCCCGCCTACTGCCACGCCCCCTGTCCCGCCCACTGCCACGCCCCTTGTCACGCCCACTGACACTCCCCTTGTCACGCCCCCTTGTCCCTCCCACTGCCACGCCCCTTGTCACGCCCCTTGTCCCGCCCACTGACACTCCCCTTGTCACGCCCCCTTGTCCCGCCCACTGACACTCCCCTTGTCCCGCCCACTGACACTCCCCTTGTCCCGCCCACTGACACTCCCCTTGTCACGCCCCCTTGTCCCGCCTACTGCCACGCCCCCTGGTCCCGCCCACTGCCACGCCCCCTTGTCCCGCCCACTGCCACGCCCCCTGTCCCGCCTACTGCCACGCCCCCTTGTCCCGCCTACTGCCACGCCCCCTGGTCCCGCCCACTGCCACGCCCCCTTGTCCCGCCCACTGCCACGCCCCCTGGTGCCGCCCACTGACACTCCCCTTGTCCCGCCCACTGACACTCCCCTTGTCCCGCCCACTGCCACGCCCCTTGTCACGCCCACTGACACTCCCCTTGTCACGCCCCCTTGTCCCTCCCACTGCCACGCCCCTTGTCACGCCCCTTGCCCCGCCCACTGACACTCCCCTTGTCCCGCCCACTGACACTCCCCTTGTCACGCCCCCTTGTCCCGCCCACTGCCACGCCCCATGTCCCTCCCACTGCCACGCCCCCTTGTCCCGCCCACTGCCACGCCTCCTGGTCCCGCCCACTGCCACGCCCCCTGGTCCCGCCTACTACTGCCACGCCCCCTGTCCCGCCCACTGCCACGCCCCCTTGTCCCGCCCACTGCCACGCCCCCTGGTCCCGCCCACTGCCACGCCTCTTGTCCCACCCACTGACACTCCCCTTGTCACGCCCACTGACACTCCCCTAGTCCCGCCCACTGACACTCCCCTTGTCACGCCCCTTGTCACGCCCCCTTGTCCCACCCACTGACACTCCCCTTGTTACCCCGCCCACTGACACTCCCCTTGTGCCGCCCACTGACACTCCCCTTGTCCCGCCCACTGCCACGCCCACTGCCACGCCCCCATGTCCCGCCTACTGCCACGTCCCTTGTCCCGCCCACTGCCACGCCCCTTGTCCCGCCTACTGCCACGCCCCCATGTCCCGCCTACTGCCACGCCCCCATGTCCCGCCTACTGCCACGCCCCCATGTCCCGCCCACTGACACTCCCCTTGTCCCGCCCACTGACACTCCCCTTGTCCCGCCCCCTTGTCCCTCCCACTGCCACGCCCCTTGTCACGCCCCTTGCCCCGCCCACTGACACTCCCCTTGTCCCGCCCACTGACACTCCCCTTGTCCCGCCCACTGACACTCCCCTTGTCCCGCCCACTGACACTCCCCTTGTCACGCCCCCTTGTCCCGCCCACTGCCACGCCCCCATGTCCCTCCCACTGCCACGCCCCCTTGTCCCGCCCACTGCCACGCCTCCTGGTCCCGCCTACTGCCACGCCCCTTGTCCCGCCCACTGCCACGCCCCCTGTCCCGCCTACTGCCACGCCCCCTTGTCCCGCCTACTGCCACGCCCCCTTGTCCCGCCCACTGCCACGCCCCTTGTCCCGCCTACTGCCACGCCCCTTGGCCCGCCCACTGCCACGCCCCCTTGTCCCGCCCACTGCCACGCCCCCTGTCCCGCCTACTGCCACGCCCCCTTGTCCCGCCCACTGCCACGCCCCCTTGTCCCGCCCACTGCCACGCCCCCTTGTCCCGCCCACTGCCACGCCCCTTGTCCCGCCCACTGCCACGCCCCCTGGTCCCGCCCACTGCCACGCCCCTTGTCCCGCCCACTGCCACGCCCCTTGTCCCGCCTACTGCCACGCCTCTTGTCCCGCCCACTGCCACACCCCCTGTCCCGCCCACTGCCACGCCCCCTGGTCCCGCCTACTGCCACGCCCCTTGTCCCGCCCACTGCCACGCCCCCATGTCCCGCCTACTGCCACGCCTCCTGGTCCCGCCCACTGCCACGCCCCTTGTCACGCCCACTGACACTCCCCTTGTCACGCCCCCTTGTCCCTCCCACTGCCACGCCCCTTGTCACGCCCCTTGCCCCGCCCACTGACACTCCCCTTGTCCCGCCCACTGACACTCCCCTTGTCCCGCCCACTGCCATTGCCAGCTTCCCCAGCAGCAGCCCCAGCAGCCCCAGCATTGAAAAAGCTTTTATATATATTGATATATATATATATAAAATCTTTGATTATCAAAAGACATGACATGACATGACATGAGCATGAGCTGAGCTGAGCTAAAGAAGGGGGACACGCTGCCTGCGGGAACCTAGCCCGCCTTGTTTGGGTGCCTAAATAAAACACTCGGGTCAAGTGGCCTTGTTGCCAAGATGCGTACTGTTGTGTTTTTCCAGGGTGCACTATGGTAGGGTCCCACTGCGTGGCTCCTGCTGCCTGCCACAAGGTAAGCCTGCAGCACCCCACCACACACACACACACACACACACACACACAATCCAGAGGGGAGCCCTGTGGAATAGCTGGCTGGCTGGCTGCATTCCACAGGGGCCCGCCTCAAGCAGTGCCAGCTTCCCCAGCAGCCCCAGCAGCAGCACCAGCAGCAGCCCCAGCAGCCCAGCATTCAAAAAGACTTTATATATACTGATATATATATATATAAAGTCTTTGATTATCAAAAGACATGACATGACATGACATGAGCATGAGCTGAGCTGAGCTAAAGAAGGGGGACACGCTGCCTGCGGGAACCTAGCCCGCCTTGTTACCCCGCCCACTGACACTCCCCTTGTCCCGCCTACTGACACTCCCCTTGTCCCGCCCACTGATACTCCCCTTGTTACCCCGCCCACTGACACTCCCCTTGTCCCGCCCACTGACACTCCCCTTGTCCCGCCCACTGACACTCCCCTTGTCCCTCCCACTGACACTCCCCTTGTCCCTCCCACTGACACTCCCCTTGTCCCGCCCACTGACACTCCCCTTGTCCCTCCCACTGACACTCCCATTGTCCCGCCCACTGACACTCCCATTGTCCCGCCCACTGACACTCCCCTTGTCCCTCCCACTGACACTCCCCTTGTCCCTCCCACTGACACTCCCCTTGTCCCGCCCACTGACACTCCCCTTGTCCCTCCCACTGACACTCCCCTTTTCCCTCCCACTGACACTCCCCTTGTCCCTCCCACTGACACTCCCCTTGTCCCGCCCACTGACACTTCCCTTGTCCCGCCCACTGACACTCCCCTTGTCCCGCCCACTGACACTCCCCTTGTCCCTCCCTCCCACTGACACTCCCCTTGACCCTCCCACTGACACTCCCCTTGTCCCGCTCCCTTGTCCCTCCCCTTGTCCCGCCCACTGACACTCCCCTTGTCCCTCCCACTGACACTCCCCTTGACCCTCCCACTGACACTCCCCTTGTCCCGCCCACTGACACTCCACTTGTCCCGCCCACTGACACTCCCCTTGACCCTCCCACTGACACTCCCCTTGTCCCGCCCACTGACACTCCCCTTGTCCTGCCCACTGACACTCCCCTTGTCCCTCCCACTGACACTCCCCTTGTCCCTCCCACTGCCACTCCCCTTGTCCCTCCCTCCCACTGACACTCCCCTTGACCCTCCCACTGACACTCCCCTTGTCCCGCCCACTGACACTCCCCTTGTCCCTCCCACTGACACTCCCCTTGTCCCGCCCACTGACACTCCCCTTACGCCGCCCACTGACACTCCCCTAGTCCCACCCACTGACACTCCCCTTGTCCCGCCCACTGACACTCCCCTAGTCCCACCCACTGACACGCCCCCATGTCCCGCCCACTGACACTCCCCTTGTCCCGCCCACTGACACTCCCCTTGTCCCGCCCACTGACACTGCCCTTGTCACGCCCCCTTGTCCCTCCCACTGCCACGCCCCTTGTCACGCCCCTTGCCCCGCCCACTGACACTCCCCTTGTCTCGCCCACTGACACTCCCCTTGTCCCGCCCACTGACACTCCCCTTGTCACGCCCCCTTGTCCCGCCCACTGCCACGCCCCCATGTCCATCCCACTGCCACGCCTCCTGGTCCCGCCCACTGCCACGCCCCCTTGTCCCGCCTACTACTGCCACGCCCCTTGTCCCGCCTACTGCCACGCCCCTTGTCCCGCCCACTGACACTCCCCTAGTCCCACCCACTGACACTCCCCTTGTCCCGCCCACTGACACTCCCCTTGTCCCTCCCACTGACACTCCCCTTGCCCCGCCCACTGACACTCCCCTAGTCCCGCCCACTGACACTCCCCTAGTCCCGCCCACTGACACTCCCCTTGTGCCGCCCACTGACACTCCCCTTGTCACGCCCCTTGTCACGCCCCCTTGTCCCACCCACTGACACTCCCCTTGTCCCGCCCACTGACACTCCCCTAGTCCCACCCACTGACACTCCCCTTGTGCCGCCCACTGACACTCCCCTAGTCCCGCCCACTGACACTCCCCTTGCCCCGCCCACTGACACTCCCCTTGTCACGCCCCTTGTCACGCCCCCTTGTCCCACCCACTGACACTCCCCTTGTCCCGCCCACTGACACTCCCCTAGTCCCACCCACTGACACTCCCCTTGTGCCGCCCACTGACACTCCCCTAGTCCCGCCCACTGACACTCCCCTTGCCCCGCCCACTGACACTCCCCTTGTCACGCCCCTTGTCACGCCCCCTTGTCCCACCCACTGACACTCCCCTTGTCCCGCCCACTGACACTCCCCTAGTCCCACCCACTGACACTCCCCTTGTTACCCCGCCCACTGACACTCCCCTTGTGCCGCCCACTGACACTCCCCTTGCCCCGCCCACTGACACTCCCCTTGTGCCGCCCACTGACACTCCCCTAGTCCCGCCCACTGACACTCCCCTTGTGCCGCCCACTGACACTCCCCTTGCCCCGCCCACTGACACTCCCCTTGTCCCGCCCACTGACACTCCCCTAGTCCCGCCCACTGACACTCCCCTTGTCACGCCCCTTGTCACGCCCCCTTGTCCCTCCCACTGCCACGCCCCTTGTCACGCCCCCTTGTCCCGCCCACTGACACTCCCCTTGTCCCGCCCACTGACACTCCCCTTGCCCCGCCCACTGCCACGCCCAATGCCACGCCCCCATGTCCCGCCTACTGCCACGCCCCCATGTCCCGCCCACTGCCACGCCCCTTGTCCCGCCTACTGCCACGCCCCATGTCCCGCCTACTGCCACGCCCCCTGTCCCGCCCACTGCCACGCCCCTTGTCACGCCCACTGACACTCCCCTTGTCACGCCCCCTTGTCCCTCCCACTGCCACGCCCCTTGTCACGCCCCTTGTCCCGCCCACTGACACTCCCCTTGTCACGCCCCCTTGTCCCGCCCACTGACACTCCCCTTGTCCCGCCCACTGACACTCCCCTTGTCCCGCCCACTGACACTCCCCTTGTCACGCCCCCTTGTCCCGCCTACTGCCACGCCCCCTGGTCCCGCCCACTGCCACGCCCCCTTGTCCCGCCCACTGCCACGCCCCCTGTCCCGCCTACTGCCACGCCCCCTTGTCCCGCCTACTGCCACGCCCCCTGGTCCCGCCCACTGCCACGCCCCCTTGTCCCGCCCACTGCCACGCCCCCTGGTGCCGCCCACTGACACTCCCCTTGTCCCGCCCACTGACACTCCCCTTGTCCCGCCCACTGCCACGCCCCTTGTCACGCCCACTGACACTCCCCTTGTCACGCCCCCTTGTCCCTCCCACTGCCACGCCCCTTGTCACGCCCCTTGCCCCGCCCACTGACACTCCCCTTGTCCCGCCCACTGACACTCCCCTTGTCACGCCCCCTTGTCCCGCCCACTGCCACGCCCCATGTCCCTCCCACTGCCACGCCCCCTTGTCCCGCCCACTGCCACGCCTCCTGGTCCCGCCCACTGCCACGCCCCCTGGTCCCGCCTACTACTGCCACGCCCCCTGTCCCGCCCACTGCCACGCCCCCTTGTCCCGCCCACTGCCACGCCCCCTGGTCCCGCCCACTGCCACGCCTCTTGTCCCACCCACTGACACTCCCCTTGTCACGCCCACTGACACTCCCCTAGTCCCGCCCACTGACACTCCCCTTGTCACGCCCCTTGTCACGCCCCCTTGTCCCACCCACTGACACTCCCCTTGTTACCCCGCCCACTGACACTCCCCTTGTGCCGCCCACTGACACTCCCCTTGTCCCGCCCACTGCCACGCCCACTGCCACGCCCCCATGTCCCGCCTACTGCCACGTCCCTTGTCCCGCCCACTGCCACGCCCCTTGTCCCGCCTACTGCCACGCCCCCATGTCCCGCCTACTGCCACGCCCCCATGTCCCGCCTACTGCCACGCCCCCATGTCCCGCCCACTGACACTCCCCTTGTCCCGCCCACTGACACTCCCCTTGTCCCGCCCCCTTGTCCCTCCCACTGCCACGCCCCTTGTCACGCCCCTTGCCCCGCCCACTGACACTCCCCTTGTCCCGCCCACTGACACTCCCCTTGTCCCGCCCACTGACACTCCCCTTGTCCCGCCCACTGACACTCCCCTTGTCACGCCCCCTTGTCCCGCCCACTGCCACGCCCCCATGTCCCTCCCACTGCCACGCCCCCTTGTCCCGCCCACTGCCACGCCTCCTGGTCCCGCCTACTGCCACGCCCCTTGTCCCGCCCACTGCCACGCCCCCTGTCCCGCCTACTGCCACGCCCCCTTGTCCCGCCTACTGCCACGCCCCCTTGTCCCGCCCACTGCCACGCCCCTTGTCCCGCCTACTGCCACGCCCCTTGGCCCGCCCACTGCCACGCCCCCTTGTCCCGCCCACTGCCACGCCCCCTGTCCCGCCTACTGCCACGCCCCCTTGTCCCGCCCACTGCCACGCCCCCTTGTCCCGCCCACTGCCACGCCCCCTTGTCCCGCCCACTGCCACGCCCCTTGTCCCGCCCACTGCCACGCCCCCTGGTCCCGCCCACTGCCACGCCCCTTGTCCCGCCCACTGCCACGCCCCTTGTCCCGCCTACTGCCACGCCTCTTGTCCCGCCCACTGCCACACCCCCTGTCCCGCCCACTGCCACGCCCCCTGGTCCCGCCTACTGCCACGCCCCTTGTCCCGCCCACTGCCACGCCCCCATGTCCCGCCTACTGCCACGCCTCCTGGTCCCGCCCACTGCCACGCCCCTTGTCACGCCCACTGACACTCCCCTTGTCACGCCCCCTTGTCCCTCCCACTGCCACGCCCCTTGTCACGCCCCTTGCCCCGCCCACTGACACTCCCCTTGTCCCGCCCACTGACACTCCCCTTGTCCCGCCCACTGCCATTGCCAGCTTCCCCAGCAGCAGCCCCAGCAGCCCCAGCATTGAAAAAGCTTTTATATATATTGATATATATATATATAAAATCTTTGATTATCAAAAGACATGACATGACATGACATGAGCATGAGCTGAGCTGAGCTAAAGAAGGGGGACACGCTGCCTGCGGGAACCTAGCCCGCCTTGTTTGGGTGCCTAAATAAAACACTCGGGTCAAGTGGCCTTGTTGCCAAGATGCGTACTGTTGTGTTTTTCCAGGGTGCACTATGGTAGGGTCCCACTGCGTGGCTCCTGCTGCCTGCCACAAGGTAAGCCTGCAGCACCCCACCACACACACACACACACACACACACACACAATCCAGAGGGGAGCCCTGTGGAATAGCTGGCTGGCTGGCTGCATTCCACAGGGGCCCGCCTCAAGCAGTGCCAGCTTCCCCAGCAGCCCCAGCAGCAGCACCAGCAGCAGCCCCAGCAGCCCAGCATTCAAAAAGACTTTATATATACTGATATATATATATATAAAGTCTTTGATTATCAAAAGACATGACATGACATGACATGAGCATGAGCTGAGCTGAGCTAAAGAAGGGGGACACGCTGCCTGCGGGAACCTAGCCCGCCTTGTTACCCCGCCCACTGACACTCCCCTTGTCCCGCCTACTGACACTCCCCTTGTCCCGCCCACTGATACTCCCCTTGTTACCCCGCCCACTGACACTCCCCTTGTCCCGCCCACTGACACTCCCCTTGTCCCGCCCACTGACACTCCCCTTGTCCCTCCCACTGACACTCCCCTTGTCCCTCCCACTGACACTCCCCTTGTCCCGCCCACTGACACTCCCCTTGTCCCTCCCACTGACACTCCCATTGTCCCGCCCACTGACACTCCCATTGTCCCGCCCACTGACACTCCCCTTGTCCCTCCCACTGACACTCCCCTTGTCCCTCCCACTGACACTCCCCTTGTCCCGCCCACTGACACTCCCCTTGTCCCTCCCACTGACACTCCCCTTTTCCCTCCCACTGACACTCCCCTTGTCCCTCCCACTGACACTCCCCTTGTCCCGCCCACTGACACTTCCCTTGTCCCGCCCACTGACACTCCCCTTGTCCCGCCCACTGACACTCCCCTTGTCCCTCCCTCCCACTGACACTCCCCTTGACCCTCCCACTGACACTCCCCTTGTCCCGCTCCCTTGTCCCTCCCCTTGTCCCGCCCACTGACACTCCCCTTGTCCCTCCCACTGACACTCCCCTTGACCCTCCCACTGACACTCCCCTTGTCCCGCCCACTGACACTCCACTTGTCCCGCCCACTGACACTCCCCTTGACCCTCCCACTGACACTCCCCTTGTCCCGCCCACTGACACTCCCCTTGTCCTGCCCACTGACACTCCCCTTGTCCCTCCCACTGACACTCCCCTTGTCCCTCCCACTGCCACTCCCCTTGTCCCTCCCTCCCACTGACACTCCCCTTGACCCTCCCACTGACACTCCCCTTGTCCCGCCCACTGACACTCCCCTTGTCCCTCCCACTGACACTCCCCTTGTCCCGCCCACTGACACTCCCCTTACGCCGCCCACTGACACTCCCCTAGTCCCACCCACTGACACTCCCCTTGTCCCGCCCACTGACACTCCCCTAGTCCCACCCACTGACACGCCCCCATGTCCCGCCCACTGACACTCCCCTTGTCCCGCCCACTGACACTCCCCTTGTCCCGCCCACTGACACTGCCCTTGTCACGCCCCCTTGTCCCTCCCACTGCCACGCCCCTTGTCACGCCCCTTGCCCCGCCCACTGACACTCCCCTTGTCTCGCCCACTGACACTCCCCTTGTCCCGCCCACTGACACTCCCCTTGTCACGCCCCCTTGTCCCGCCCACTGCCACGCCCCCATGTCCATCCCACTGCCACGCCTCCTGGTCCCGCCCACTGCCACGCCCCCTTGTCCCGCCTACTACTGCCACGCCCCTTGTCCCGCCTACTGCCACGCCCCTTGTCCCGCCCACTGACACTCCCCTAGTCCCACCCACTGACACTCCCCTTGTCCCGCCCACTGACACTCCCCTTGTCCCTCCCACTGACACTCCCCTTGCCCCGCCCACTGACACTCCCCTAGTCCCGCCCACTGACACTCCCCTAGTCCCGCCCACTGACACTCCCCTTGTGCCGCCCACTGACACTCCCCTTGTCACGCCCCTTGTCACGCCCCCTTGTCCCACCCACTGACACTCCCCTTGTCCCGCCCACTGACACTCCCCTAGTCCCACCCACTGACACTCCCCTTGTGCCGCCCACTGACACTCCCCTAGTCCCGCCCACTGACACTCCCCTTGCCCCGCCCACTGACACTCCCCTTGTCACGCCCCTTGTCACGCCCCCTTGTCCCACCCACTGACACTCCCCTTGTCCCGCCCACTGACACTCCCCTAGTCCCACCCACTGACACTCCCCTTGTGCCGCCCACTGACACTCCCCTAGTCCCGCCCACTGACACTCCCCTTGCCCCGCCCACTGACACTCCCCTTGTCACGCCCCTTGTCACGCCCCCTTGTCCCACCCACTGACACTCCCCTTGTCCCGCCCACTGACACTCCCCTAGTCCCACCCACTGACACTCCCCTTGTTACCCCGCCCACTGACACTCCCCTTGTGCCGCCCACTGACACTCCCCTTGCCCCGCCCACTGACACTCCCCTTGTGCCGCCCACTGACACTCCCCTAGTCCCGCCCACTGACACTCCCCTTGTGCCGCCCACTGACACTCCCCTTGCCCCGCCCACTGACACTCCCCTTGTCCCGCCCACTGACACTCCCCTAGTCCCGCCCACTGACACTCCCCTTGTCACGCCCCTTGTCACGCCCCCTTGTCCCTCCCACTGCCACGCCCCTTGTCACGCCCCCTTGTCCCGCCCACTGACACTCCCCTTGTCCCGCCCACTGACACTCCCCTTGCCCCGCCCACTGCCACGCCCAATGCCACGCCCCCATGTCCCGCCTACTGCCACGCCCCCATGTCCCGCCCACTGCCACGCCCCTTGTCCCGCCTACTGCCACGCCCCATGTCCCGCCTACTGCCACGCCCCCTGTCCCGCCCACTGCCACGCCCCTTGTCACGCCCACTGACACTCCCCTTGTCACGCCCCCTTGTCCCTCCCACTGCCACGCCCCTTGTCACGCCCCTTGTCCCGCCCACTGACACTCCCCTTGTCACGCCCCCTTGTCCCGCCCACTGACACTCCCCTTGTCCCGCCCACTGACACTCCCCTTGTCCCGCCCACTGACACTCCCCTTGTCACGCCCCCTTGTCCCGCCTACTGCCACGCCCCCTGGTCCCGCCCACTGCCACGCCCCCTTGTCCCGCCCACTGCCACGCCCCCTGTCCCGCCTACTGCCACGCCCCCTTGTCCCGCCTACTGCCACGCCCCCTGGTCCCGCCCACTGCCACGCCCCCTTGTCCCGCCCACTGCCACGCCCCCTGGTGCCGCCCACTGACACTCCCCTTGTCCCGCCCACTGACACTCCCCTTGTCCCGCCCACTGCCACGCCCCTTGTCACGCCCACTGACACTCCCCTTGTCACGCCCCCTTGTCCCTCCCACTGCCACGCCCCTTGTCACGCCCCTTGCCCCGCCCACTGACACTCCCCTTGTCCCGCCCACTGACACTCCCCTTGTCACGCCCCCTTGTCCCGCCCACTGCCACGCCCCATGTCCCTCCCACTGCCACGCCCCCTTGTCCCGCCCACTGCCACGCCTCCTGGTCCCGCCCACTGCCACGCCCCCTGGTCCCGCCTACTACTGCCACGCCCCCTGTCCCGCCCACTGCCACGCCCCCTTGTCCCGCCCACTGCCACGCCCCCTGGTCCCGCCCACTGCCACGCCTCTTGTCCCACCCACTGACACTCCCCTTGTCACGCCCACTGACACTCCCCTAGTCCCGCCCACTGACACTCCCCTTGTCACGCCCCTTGTCACGCCCCCTTGTCCCACCCACTGACACTCCCCTTGTTACCCCGCCCACTGACACTCCCCTTGTGCCGCCCACTGACACTCCCCTTGTCCCGCCCACTGCCACGCCCACTGCCACGCCCCCATGTCCCGCCTACTGCCACGTCCCTTGTCCCGCCCACTGCCACGCCCCTTGTCCCGCCTACTGCCACGCCCCCATGTCCCGCCTACTGCCACGCCCCCATGTCCCGCCTACTGCCACGCCCCCATGTCCCGCCCACTGACACTCCCCTTGTCCCGCCCACTGACACTCCCCTTGTCCCGCCCCCTTGTCCCTCCCACTGCCACGCCCCTTGTCACGCCCCTTGCCCCGCCCACTGACACTCCCCTTGTCCCGCCCACTGACACTCCCCTTGTCCCGCCCACTGACACTCCCCTTGTCCCGCCCACTGACACTCCCCTTGTCACGCCCCCTTGTCCCGCCCACTGCCACGCCCCCATGTCCCTCCCACTGCCACGCCCCCTTGTCCCGCCCACTGCCACGCCTCCTGGTCCCGCCTACTGCCACGCCCCTTGTCCCGCCCACTGCCACGCCCCCTGTCCCGCCTACTGCCACGCCCCCTTGTCCCGCCTACTGCCACGCCCCCTTGTCCCGCCCACTGCCACGCCCCTTGTCCCGCCTACTGCCACGCCCCTTGGCCCGCCCACTGCCACGCCCCCTTGTCCCGCCCACTGCCACGCCCCCTGTCCCGCCTACTGCCACGCCCCCTTGTCCCGCCCACTGCCACGCCCCCTTGTCCCGCCCACTGCCACGCCCCCTTGTCCCGCCCACTGCCACGCCCCTTGTCCCGCCCACTGCCACGCCCCCTGGTCCCGCCCACTGCCACGCCCCTTGTCCCGCCCACTGCCACGCCCCTTGTCCCGCCTACTGCCACGCCTCTTGTCCCGCCCACTGCCACACCCCCTGTCCCGCCCACTGCCACGCCCCCTGGTCCCGCCTACTGCCACGCCCCTTGTCCCGCCCACTGCCACGCCCCCATGTCCCGCCTACTGCCACGCCTCCTGGTCCCGCCCACTGCCACGCCCCTTGTCACGCCCACTGACACTCCCCTTGTCACGCCCCCTTGTCCCTCCCACTGCCACGCCCCTTGTCACGCCCCTTGCCCCGCCCACTGACACTCCCCTTGTCCCGCCCACTGACACTCCCCTTGTCCCGCCCACTGCCATTGCCAGCTTCCCCAGCAGCAGCCCCAGCAGCCCCAGCATTGAAAAAGCTTTTATATATATTGATATATATATATATAAAATCTTTGATTATCAAAAGACATGACATGACATGACATGAGCATGAGCTGAGCTGAGCTAAAGAAGGGGGACACGCTGCCTGCGGGAACCTAGCCCGCCTTGTTTGGGTGCCTAAATAAAACACTCGGGTCAAGTGGCCTTGTTGCCAAGATGCGTACTGTTGTGTTTTTCCAGGGTGCACTATGGTAGGGTCCCACTGCGTGGCTCCTGCTGCCTGCCACAAGGTAAGCCTGCAGCACCCCACCACACACACACACACACACACACACACACAATCCAGAGGGGAGCCCTGTGGAATAGCTGGCTGGCTGGCTGCATTCCACAGGGGCCCGCCTCAAGCAGTGCCAGCTTCCCCAGCAGCCCCAGCAGCAGCACCAGCAGCAGCCCCAGCAGCCCAGCATTCAAAAAGACTTTATATATACTGATATATATATATATAAAGTCTTTGATTATCAAAAGACATGACATGACATGACATGAGCATGAGCTGAGCTGAGCTAAAGAAGGGGGACACGCTGCCTGCGGGAACCTAGCCCGCCTTGTTACCCCGCCCACTGACACTCCCCTTGTCCCGCCTACTGACACTCCCCTTGTCCCGCCCACTGATACTCCCCTTGTTACCCCGCCCACTGACACTCCCCTTGTCCCGCCCACTGACACTCCCCTTGTCCCGCCCACTGACACTCCCCTTGTCCCTCCCACTGACACTCCCCTTGTCCCTCCCACTGACACTCCCCTTGTCCCGCCCACTGACACTCCCCTTGTCCCTCCCACTGACACTCCCATTGTCCCGCCCACTGACACTCCCATTGTCCCGCCCACTGACACTCCCCTTGTCCCTCCCACTGACACTCCCCTTGTCCCTCCCACTGACACTCCCCTTGTCCCGCCCACTGACACTCCCCTTGTCCCTCCCACTGACACTCCCCTTTTCCCTCCCACTGACACTCCCCTTGTCCCTCCCACTGACACTCCCCTTGTCCCGCCCACTGACACTTCCCTTGTCCCGCCCACTGACACTCCCCTTGTCCCGCCCACTGACACTCCCCTTGTCCCTCCCTCCCACTGACACTCCCCTTGACCCTCCCACTGACACTCCCCTTGTCCCGCTCCCTTGTCCCTCCCCTTGTCCCGCCCACTGACACTCCCCTTGTCCCTCCCACTGACACTCCCCTTGACCCTCCCACTGACACTCCCCTTGTCCCGCCCACTGACACTCCACTTGTCCCGCCCACTGACACTCCCCTTGACCCTCCCACTGACACTCCCCTTGTCCCGCCCACTGACACTCCCCTTGTCCTGCCCACTGACACTCCCCTTGTCCCTCCCACTGACACTCCCCTTGTCCCTCCCACTGCCACTCCCCTTGTCCCTCCCTCCCACTGACACTCCCCTTGACCCTCCCACTGACACTCCCCTTGTCCCGCCCACTGACACTCCCCTTGTCCCTCCCACTGACACTCCCCTTGACCCTCCCACTGACACTCCCCTTGTCCCGCCCACTGACACTCCACTTGTCCCGCCCACTGACACTCCCCTTGACCCTCCCACTGACACTCCCCTTGTCCCGCCCACTGACACTCCCCTTGTCCTGCCCACTGACACTCCCCTTGTCCCTCCCACTGACACTCCCCTTGTCCCTCCCACTGCCACTCCCCTTGTCCCTCCCTCCCACTGACACTCCCCTTGACCCTCCCACTGACACTCCCCTTGTCCCGCCCACTGACACTCCCCTTGTCCCTCCCACTGACACTCCCCTTGTCCCGCCCACTGACACTCCCCTTACGCCGCCCACTGACACTCCCCTAGTCCCACCCACTGACACTCCCCTTGTCCCGCCCACTGACACTCCCCTAGTCCCACCCACTGACACGCCCCCATGTCCCGCCCACTGACACTCCCCTTGTCCCGCCCACTGACACTCCCCTTGTCCCGCCCACTGACACTGCCCTTGTCACGCCCCCTTGTCCCTCCCACTGCCACGCCCCTTGTCACGCCCCTTGCCCCGCCCACTGACACTCCCCTTGTCTCGCCCACTGACACTCCCCTTGTCCCGCCCACTGACACTCCCCTTGTCACGCCCCCTTGTCCCGCCCACTGCCACGCCCCCATGTCCATCCCACTGCCACGCCTCCTGGTCCCGCCCACTGCCACGCCCCCTTGTCCCGCCTACTACTGCCACGCCCCTTGTCCCGCCTACTGCCACGCCCCTTGTCCCGCCCACTGACACTCCCCTAGTCCCACCCACTGACACTCCCCTTGTCCCGCCCACTGACACTCCCCTTGTCCCTCCCACTGACACTCCCCTTGCCCCGCCCACTGACACTCCCCTAGTCCCGCCCACTGACACTCCCCTAGTCCCGCCCACTGACACTCCCCTTGTGCCGCCCACTGACACTCCCCTTGTCACGCCCCTTGTCACGCCCCCTTGTCCCACCCACTGACACTCCCCTTGTCCCGCCCACTGACACTCCCCTAGTCCCACCCACTGACACTCCCCTTGTGCCGCCCACTGACACTCCCCTAGTCCCGCCCACTGACACTCCCCTTGCCCCGCCCACTGACACTCCCCTTGTCACGCCCCTTGTCACGCCCCCTTGTCCCACCCACTGACACTCCCCTTGTCCCGCCCACTGACACTCCCCTAGTCCCACCCACTGACACTCCCCTTGTGCCGCCCACTGACACTCCCCTAGTCCCGCCCACTGACACTCCCCTTGCCCCGCCCACTGACACTCCCCTTGTCACGCCCCTTGTCACGCCCCCTTGTCCCACCCACTGACACTCCCCTTGTCCCGCCCACTGACACTCCCCTAGTCCCACCCACTGACACTCCCCTTGTTACCCCGCCCACTGACACTCCCCTTGTGCCGCCCACTGACACTCCCCTTGCCCCGCCCACTGACACTCCCCTTGTGCCGCCCACTGACACTCCCCTAGTCCCGCCCACTGACACTCCCCTTGTGCCGCCCACTGACACTCCCCTTGCCCCGCCCACTGACACTCCCCTTGTCCCGCCCACTGACACTCCCCTAGTCCCGCCCACTGACACTCCCCTTGTCACGCCCCTTGTCACGCCCCCTTGTCCCTCCCACTGCCACGCCCCTTGTCACGCCCCCTTGTCCCGCCCACTGACACTCCCCTTGTCCCGCCCACTGACACTCCCCTTGCCCCGCCCACTGCCACGCCCAATGCCACGCCCCCATGTCCCGCCTACTGCCACGCCCCCATGTCCCGCCCACTGCCACGCCCCTTGTCCCGCCTACTGCCACGCCCCATGTCCCGCCTACTGCCACGCCCCCTGTCCCGCCCACTGCCACGCCCCTTGTCACGCCCACTGACACTCCCCTTGTCACGCCCCCTTGTCCCTCCCACTGCCACGCCCCTTGTCACGCCCCTTGTCCCGCCCACTGACACTCCCCTTGTCACGCCCCCTTGTTCCGCCCACTGACACTCCCCTTGTCCCGCCCACTGACACTCCCCTTGTCCCGCCCACTGACACTCCCCTTGTCACGCCCCCTTGTCCCGCCTACTGCCACGCCCCCTGGTCCCGCCCACTGCCACGCCCCCTTGTCCCGCCCACTGCCACGCCCCCTGTCCCGCCTACTGCCACGCCCCCTTGTCCCGCCTACTGCCACGCCCCCTGGTCCCGCCCACTGCCACGCCCCCTTGTCCCGCCCACTGCCACGCCCCCTGGTGCCGCCCACTGACACTCCCCTTGTCCCGCCCACTGACACTCCCCTTGTCCCGCCCACTGCCACGCCCCTTGTCACGCCCACTGACACTCCCCTTGTCACGCCCCCTTGTCCCTCCCACTGCCACGCCCCTTGTCACGCCCCTTGCCCCGCCCACTGACACTCCCCTTGTCCCGCCCACTGACACTCCCCTTGTCACGCCCCCTTGTCCCGCCCACTGCCACGCCCCATGTCCCTCCCACTGCCACGCCCCCTTGTCCCGCCCACTGCCACGCCTCCTGGTCCCGCCCACTGCCACGCCCCCTGGTCCCGCCTACTACTGCCACGCCCCCTGTCCCGCCCACTGCCACGCCCCCTTGTCCCGCCCACTGCCACGCCCCCTGGTCCCGCCCACTGCCACGCCTCTTGTCCCACCCACTGACACTCCCCTTGTCACGCCCACTGACACTCCCCTAGTCCCGCCCACTGACACTCCCCTTGTCACGCCCCTTGTCACGCCCCCTTGTCCCACCCACTGACACTCCCCTTGTTACCCCGCCCACTGACACTCCCCTTGTGCCGCCCACTGACACTCCCCTTGTCCCGCCCACTGCCACGCCCACTGCCACGCCCCCATGTCCCGCCTACTGCCACGTCCCTTGTCCCGCCCACTGCCACGCCCCTTGTCCCGCCTACTGCCACGCCCCCATGTCCCGCCTACTGCCACGCCCCCATGTCCCGCCTACTGCCACGCCCCCATGTCCCGCCCACTGACACTCCCCTTGTCCCGCCCACTGACACTCCCCTTGTCCCGCCCCCTTGTCCCTCCCACTGCCACGCCCCTTGTCACGCCCCTTGCCCCGCCCACTGACACTCCCCTTGTCCCGCCCACTGACACTCCCCTTGTCCCGCCCACTGACACTCCCCTTGTCCCGCCCACTGACACTCCCCTTGTCACGCCCCCTTGTCCCGCCCACTGCCACGCCCCCATGTCCCTCCCACTGCCACGCCCCCTTGTCCCGCCCACTGCCACGCCTCCTGGTCCCGCCTACTGCCACGCCCCTTGTCCCGCCCACTGCCACGCCCCCTGTCCCGCCTACTGCCACGCCCCCTTGTCCCGCCTACTGCCACGCCCCCTTGTCCCGCCCACTGCCACGCCCCTTGTCCCGCCTACTGCCACGCCCCTTGGCCCGCCCACTGCCACGCCCCCTTGTCCCGCCCACTGCCACGCCCCCTGTCCCGCCTACTGCCACGCCCCCTTGTCCCGCCCACTGCCACGCCCCCTTGTCCCGCCCACTGCCACGCCCCCTTGTCCCGCCCACTGCCACGCCCCTTGTCCCGCCCACTGCCACGCCCCCTGGTCCCGCCCACTGCCACGCCCCTTGTCCCGCCCACTGCCACGCCCCTTGTCCCGCCTACTGCCACGCCTCTTGTCCCGCCCACTGCCACACCCCCTGTCCCGCCCACTGCCACGCCCCCTGGTCCCGCCTACTGCCACGCCCCTTGTCCCGCCCACTGCCACGCCCCCATGTCCCGCCTACTGCCACGCCTCCTGGTCCCGCCCACTGCCACGCCCCTTGTCACGCCCACTGACACTCCCCTTGTCACGCCCCCTTGTCCCTCCCACTGCCACGCCCCTTGTCACGCCCCTTGCCCCGCCCACTGACACTCCCCTTGTCCCGCCCACTGACACTCCCCTTGTCCCGCCCACTGCCATTGCCAGCTTCCCCAGCAGCAGCCCCAGCAGCCCCAGCATTGAAAAAGCTTTTATATATATTGATATATATATATATAAAATCTTTGATTATCAAAAGACATGACATGACATGACATGAGCATGAGCTGAGCTGAGCTAAAGAAGGGGGACACGCTGCCTGCGGGAACCTAGCCCGCCTTGTTTGGGTGCCTAAATAAAACACTCGGGTCAAGTGGCCTTGTTGCCAAGATGCGTACTGTTGTGTTTTTCCAGGGTGCACTATGGTAGGGTCCCACTGCGTGGCTCCTGCTGCCTGCCACAAGGTAAGCCTGCAGCACCCCACCACACACACACACACACACACACACACACAATCCAGAGGGGAGCCCTGTGGAATAGCTGGCTGGCTGGCTGCATTCCACAGGGGCCCGCCTCAAGCAGTGCCAGCTTCCCCAGCAGCCCCAGCAGCAGCACCAGCAGCAGCCCCAGCAGCCCAGCATTCAAAAAGACTTTATATATACTGATATATATATATATAAAGTCTTTGATTATCAAAAGACATGACATGACATGACATGAGCATGAGCTGAGCTGAGCTAAAGAAGGGGGACACGCTGCCTGCGGGAACCTAGCCCGCCTTGTTACCCCGCCCACTGACACTCCCCTTGTCCCGCCTACTGACACTCCCCTTGTCCCGCCCACTGATACTCCCCTTGTTACCCCGCCCACTGACACTCCCCTTGTCCCGCCCACTGACACTCCCCTTGTCCCGCCCACTGACACTCCCCTTGTCCCTCCCACTGACACTCCCCTTGTCCCTCCCACTGACACTCCCCTTGTCCCGCCCACTGACACTCCCCTTGTCCCTCCCACTGACACTCCCATTGTCCCGCCCACTGACACTCCCATTGTCCCGCCCACTGACACTCCCCTTGCCCCGCCCACTGCCACGCCCAATGCCACGCCCCCATGTCCCGCCTACTGCCACGCCCCCATGTCCCGCCCACTGCCACGCCCCTTGTCCCGCCTACTGCCACGCCCCATGTCCCGCCTACTGCCACGCCCCCTGTCCCGCCCACTGCCACGCCCCTTGTCACGCCCACTGACACTCCCCTTGTCACGCCCCCTTGTCCCTCCCACTGCCACGCCCCTTGTCACGCCCCTTGTCCCGCCCACTGACACTCCCCTTGTCACGCCCCCTTGTCCCGCCCACTGACACTCCCCTTGTCCCGCCCACTGACACTCCCCTTGTCCCGCCCACTGACACTCCCCTTGTCACGCCCCCTTGTCCCGCCTACTGCCACGCCCCCTGGTCCCGCCCACTGCCACGCCCCCTTGTCCCGCCCACTGCCACGCCCCCTGTCCCGCCTACTGCCACGCCCCCTTGTCCCGCCTACTGCCACGCCCCCTGGTCCCGCCCACTGCCACGCCCCCTTGTCCCGCCCACTGCCACGCCCCCTGGTGCCGCCCACTGACACTCCCCTTGTCCCGCCCACTGACACTCCCCTTGTCCCGCCCACTGCCACGCCCCTTGTCACGCCCACTGACACTCCCCTTGTCACGCCCCCTTGTCCCTCCCACTGCCACGCCCCTTGTCACGCCCCTTGCCCCGCCCACTGACACTCCCCTTGTCCCGCCCACTGACACTCCCCTTGTCACGCCCCCTTGTCCCGCCCACTGCCACGCCCCATGTCCCTCCCACTGCCACGCCCCCTTGTCCCGCCCACTGCCACGCCTCCTGGTCCCGCCCACTGCCACGCCCCCTGGTCCCGCCTACTACTGCCACGCCCCCTGTCCCGCCCACTGCCACGCCCCCTTGTCCCGCCCACTGCCACGCCCCCTGGTCCCGCCCACTGCCACGCCTCTTGTCCCACCCACTGACACTCCCCTTGTCACGCCCACTGACACTCCCCTAGTCCCGCCCACTGACACTCCCCTTGTCACGCCCCTTGTCACGCCCCCTTGTCCCACCCACTGACACTCCCCTTGTTACCCCGCCCACTGACACTCCCCTTGTGCCGCCCACTGACACTCCCCTTGTCCCGCCCACTGCCACGCCCACTGCCACGCCCCCATGTCCCGCCTACTGCCACGTCCCTTGTCCCGCCCACTGCCACGCCCCTTGTCCCGCCTACTGCCACGCCCCCATGTCCCGCCTACTGCCACGCCCCCATGTCCCGCCTACTGCCACGCCCCCATGTCCCGCCCACTGACACTCCCCTTGTCCCGCCCACTGACACTCCCCTTGTCCCGCCCCCTTGTCCCTCCCACTGCCACGCCCCTTGTCACGCCCCTTGCCCCGCCCACTGACACTCCCCTTGTCCCGCCCACTGACACTCCCCTTGTCCCGCCCACTGACACTCCCCTTGTCCCGCCCACTGACACTCCCCTTGTCACGCCCCCTTGTCCCGCCCACTGCCACGCCCCCATGTCCCTCCCACTGCCACGCCCCCTTGTCCCGCCCACTGCCACGCCTCCTGGTCCCGCCTACTGCCACGCCCCTTGTCCCGCCCACTGCCACGCCCCCTGTCCCGCCTACTGCCACGCCCCCTTGTCCCGCCTACTGCCACGCCCCCTTGTCCCGCCCACTGCCACGCCCCTTGTCCCGCCTACTGCCACGCCCCTTGGCCCGCCCACTGCCACGCCCCCTTGTCCCGCCCACTGCCACGCCCCCTGTCCCGCCTACTGCCACGCCCCCTTGTCCCGCCCACTGCCACGCCCCCTTGTCCCGCCCACTGCCACGCCCCCTTGTCCCGCCCACTGCCACGCCCCTTGTCCCGCCCACTGCCACGCCCCCTGGTCCCGCCCACTGCCACGCCCCTTGTCCCGCCCACTGCCACGCCCCTTGTCCCGCCTACTGCCACGCCTCTTGTCCCGCCCACTGCCACACCCCCTGTCCCGCCCACTGCCACGCCCCCTGGTCCCGCCTACTGCCACGCCCCTTGTCCCGCCCACTGCCACGCCCCCATGTCCCGCCTACTGCCACGCCTCCTGGTCCCGCCCACTGCCACGCCCCTTGTCACGCCCACTGACACTCCCCTTGTCACGCCCCCTTGTCCCTCCCACTGCCACGCCCCTTGTCACGCCCCTTGCCCCGCCCACTGACACTCCCCTTGTCCCGCCCACTGACACTCCCCTTGTCCCGCCCACTGCCATTGCCAGCTTCCCCAGCAGCAGCCCCAGCAGCCCCAGCATTGAAAAAGCTTTTATATATATTGATATATATATATATAAAATCTTTGATTATCAAAAGACATGACATGACATGACATGAGCATGAGCTGAGCTGAGCTAAAGAAGGGGGACACGCTGCCTGCGGGAACCTAGCCCGCCTTGTTTGGGTGCCTAAATAAAACACTCGGGTCAAGTGGCCTTGTTGCCAAGATGCGTACTGTTGTGTTTTTCCAGGGTGCACTATGGTAGGGTCCCACTGCGTGGCTCCTGCTGCCTGCCACAAGGTAAGCCTGCAGCACCCCACCACACACACACACACACACACACACACACAATCCAGAGGGGAGCCCTGTGGAATAGCTGGCTGGCTGGCTGCATTCCACAGGGGCCCGCCTCAAGCAGTGCCAGCTTCCCCAGCAGCCCCAGCAGCAGCACCAGCAGCAGCCCCAGCAGCCCAGCATTCAAAAAGACTTTATATATACTGATATATATATATATAAAGTCTTTGATTATCAAAAGACATGACATGACATGACATGAGCATGAGCTGAGCTGAGCTAAAGAAGGGGGACACGCTGCCTGCGGGAACCTAGCCCGCCTTGTTACCCCGCCCACTGACACTCCCCTTGTCCCGCCTACTGACACTCCCCTTGTCCCGCCCACTGATACTCCCCTTGTTACCCCGCCCACTGACACTCCCCTTGTCCCGCCCACTGACACTCCCCTTGTCCCGCCCACTGACACTCCCCTTGTCCCTCCCACTGACACTCCCCTTGTCCCTCCCACTGACACTCCCCTTGTCCCGCCCACTGACACTCCCCTTGTCCCTCCCACTGACACTCCCATTGTCCCGCCCACTGACACTCCCATTGTCCCGCCCACTGACACTCCCCTTGTCCCTCCCACTGACACTCCCCTTGTCCCTCCCACTGACACTCCCCTTGTCCCGCCCACTGACACTCCCCTTGTCCCTCCCACTGACACTCCCCTTTTCCCTCCCACTGACACTCCCCTTGTCCCTCCCACTGACACTCCCCTTGTCCCGCCCACTGACACTTCCCTTGTCCCGCCCACTGACACTCCCCTTGTCCCGCCCACTGACACTCCCCTTGTCCCTCCCTCCCACTGACACTCCCCTTGACCCTCCCACTGACACTCCCCTTGTCCCGCTCCCTTGTCCCTCCCCTTGTCCCGCCCACTGACACTCCCCTTGTCCCTCCCACTGACACTCCCCTTGACCCTCCCACTGACACTCCCCTTGTCCCGCCCACTGACACTCCACTTGTCCCGCCCACTGACACTCCCCTTGACCCTCCCACTGACACTCCCCTTGTCCCGCCCACTGACACTCCCCTTGTCCTGCCCACTGACACTCCCCTTGTCCCTCCCACTGACACTCCCCTTGTCCCTCCCACTGCCACTCCCCTTGTCCCTCCCTCCCACTGACACTCCCCTTGACCCTCCCACTGACACTCCCCTTGTCCCGCCCACTGACACTCCCCTTGTCCCTCCCACTGACACTCCCCTTGTCCCGCCCACTGACACTCCCCTTACGCCGCCCACTGACACTCCCCTAGTCCCACCCACTGACACTCCCCTTGTCCCGCCCACTGACACTCCCCTAGTCCCACCCACTGACACGCCCCCATGTCCCGCCCACTGACACTCCCCTTGTCCCGCCCACTGACACTCCCCTTGTCCCGCCCACTGACACTGCCCTTGTCACGCCCCCTTGTCCCTCCCACTGCCACGCCCCTTGTCACGCCCCTTGCCCCGCCCACTGACACTCCCCTTGTCTCGCCCACTGACACTCCCCTTGTCCCGCCCACTGACACTCCCCTTGTCACGCCCCCTTGTCCCGCCCACTGCCACGCCCCCATGTCCATCCCACTGCCACGCCTCCTGGTCCCGCCCACTGCCACGCCCCCTTGTCCCGCCTACTACTGCCACGCCCCTTGTCCCGCCTACTGCCACGCCCCTTGTCCCGCCCACTGACACTCCCCTAGTCCCACCCACTGACACTCCCCTTGTCCCGCCCACTGACACTCCCCTTGTCCCTCCCACTGACACTCCCCTTGCCCCGCCCACTGACACTCCCCTAGTCCCGCCCACTGACACTCCCCTAGTCCCGCCCACTGACACTCCCCTTGTGCCGCCCACTGACACTCCCCTTGTCACGCCCCTTGTCACGCCCCCTTGTCCCACCCACTGACACTCCCCTTGTCCCGCCCACTGACACTCCCCTAGTCCCACCCACTGACACTCCCCTTGTGCCGCCCACTGACACTCCCCTAGTCCCGCCCACTGACACTCCCCTTGCCCCGCCCACTGACACTCCCCTTGTCACGCCCCTTGTCACGCCCCCTTGTCCCACCCACTGACACTCCCCTTGTCCCGCCCACTGACACTCCCCTAGTCCCACCCACTGACACTCCCCTTGTGCCGCCCACTGACACTCCCCTAGTCCCGCCCACTGACACTCCCCTTGCCCCGCCCACTGACACTCCCCTTGTCACGCCCCTTGTCACGCCCCCTTGTCCCACCCACTGACACTCCCCTTGTCCCGCCCACTGACACTCCCCTAGTCCCACCCACTGACACTCCCCTTGTTACCCCGCCCACTGACACTCCCCTTGTGCCGCCCACTGACACTCCCCTTGCCCCGCCCACTGACACTCCCCTTGTGCCGCCCACTGACACTCCCCTAGTCCCGCCCACTGACACTCCCCTTGTGCCGCCCACTGACACTCCCCTTGCCCCGCCCACTGACACTCCCCTTGTCCCGCCCACTGACACTCCCCTAGTCCCGCCCACTGACACTCCCCTTGTCACGCCCCTTGTCACGCCCCCTTGTCCCTCCCACTGCCACGCCCCTTGTCACGCCCCCTTGTCCCGCCCACTGACACTCCCCTTGTCCCGCCCACTGACACTCCCCTTGCCCCGCCCACTGCCACGCCCAATGCCACGCCCCCATGTCCCGCCTACTGCCACGCCCCCATGTCCCGCCCACTGCCACGCCCCTTGTCCCGCCTACTGCCACGCCCCATGTCCCGCCTACTGCCACGCCCCCTGTCCCGCCCACTGCCAAGCCCCTTGTCACGCCCACTGACACTCCCCTTGTCACGCCCCCTTGTCCCTCCCACTGCCACGCCCCTTGTCACGCCCCTTGTCCCGCCCACTGACACTCCCCTTGTCCCGCCCACTGACACTCCCCTTGTCCCGCCCACTGACACTCCCCTTGTCACGCCCCCTTGTCCCGCCTACTGCCACGCCCCCTGGTCCCGCCCACTGCCACGCCCCCTTGTCCCGCCCACTGCCACGCCCCCTGTCCCGCCTACTGCCACGCCCCCTTGTCCCGCCTACTGCCACGCCCCCTGGTCCCGCCCACTGCCACGCCCCCTTGTCCCGCCCACTGCCACGCCCCCTGGTGCCGCCCACTGACACTCCCCTTGTCCCGCCCACTGACACTCCCCTTGTCCCGCCCACTGCCACGCCCCTTGTCACGCCCACTGACACTCCCCTTGTCACGCCCCCTTGTCCCTCCCACTGCCACGCCCCTTGTCACGCCCCTTGCCCCGCCCACTGACACTCCCCTTGTCCCGCCCACTGACACTCCCCTTGTCACGCCCCCTTGTCCCGCCCACTGCCACGCCCCATGTCCCTCCCACTGCCACGCCCCCTTGTCCCGCCCACTGCCACGCCTCCTGGTCCCGCCCACTGCCACGCCCCCTGGTCCCGCCTACTACTGCCACGCCCCCTGTCCCGCCCACTGCCACGCCCCCTTGTCCCGCCCACTGCCACGCCCCCTGGTCCCGCCCACTGCCACGCCTCTTGTCCCACCCACTGACACTCCCCTTGTCACGCCCACTGACACTCCCCTAGTCCCGCCCACTGACACTCCCCTTGTCACGCCCCTTGTCACGCCCCCTTGTCCCACCCACTGACACTCCCCTTGTTACCCCGCCCACTGACACTCCCCTTGTGCCGCCCACTGACACTCCCCTTGTCCCGCCCACTGCCACGCCCACTGCCACGCCCCCATGTCCCGCCTACTGCCACGTCCCTTGTCCCGCCCACTGCCACGCCCCTTGTCCCGCCTACTGCCACGCCCCCATGTCCCGCCTACTGCCACGCCCCCATGTCCCGCCTACTGCCACGCCCCCATGTCCCGCCCACTGACACTCCCCTTGTCCCGCCCACTGACACTCCCCTTGTCCCGCCCCCTTGTCCCTCCCACTGCCACGCCCCTTGTCACGCCCCTTGCCCCGCCCACTGACACTCCCCTTGTCCCGCCCACTGACACTCCCCTTGTCCCGCCCACTGACACTCCCCTTGTCCCGCCCACTGACACTCCCCTTGTCACGCCCCCTTGTCCCGCCCACTGCCACGCCCCCATGTCCCTCCCACTGCCACGCCCCCTTGTCCCGCCCACTGCCACGCCTCCTGGTCCCGCCTACTGCCACGCCCCTTGTCCCGCCCACTGCCACGCCCCCTGTCCCGCCTACTGCCACGCCCCCTTGTCCCGCCTACTGCCACGCCCCCTTGTCCCGCCCACTGCCACGCCCCTTGTCCCGCCTACTGCCACGCCCCTTGGCCCGCCCACTGCCACGCCCCCTTGTCCCGCCCACTGCCACGCCCCCTGTCCCGCCTACTGCCACGCCCCCTTGTCCCGCCCACTGCCACGCCCCCTTGTCCCGCCCACTGCCACGCCCCCTTGTCCCGCCCACTGCCACGCCCCTTGTCCCGCCCACTGCCACGCCCCCTGGTCCCGCCCACTGCCACGCCCCTTGTCCCGCCCACTGCCACGCCCCTTGTCCCGCCTACTGCCACGCCTCTTGTCCCGCCCACTGCCACACCCCCTGTCCCGCCCACTGCCACGCCCCCTGGTCCCGCCTACTGCCACGCCCCTTGTCCCGCCCACTGCCACGCCCCCATGTCCCGCCTACTGCCACGCCTCCTGGTCCCGCCCACTGCCACGCCCCTTGTCACGCCCACTGACACTCCCCTTGTCACGCCCCCTTGTCCCTCCCACTGCCACGCCCCTTGTCACGCCCCTTGCCCCGCCCACTGACACTCCCCTTGTCCCGCCCACTGACACTCCCCTTGTCCCGCCCACTGCCATTGCCAGCTTCCCCAGCAGCAGCCCCAGCAGCCCCAGCATTGAAAAAGCTTTTATATATATTGATATATATATATATAAAATCTTTGATTATCAAAAGACATGACATGACATGACATGAGCATGAGCTGAGCTGAGCTAAAGAAGGGGGACACGCTGCCTGCGGGAACCTAGCCCGCCTTGTTTGGGTGCCTAAATAAAACACTCGGGTCAAGTGGCCTTGTTGCCAAGATGCGTACTGTTGTGTTTTTCCAGGGTGCACTATGGTAGGGTCCCACTGCGTGGCTCCTGCTGCCTGCCACAAGGTAAGCCTGCAGCACCCCACCACACACACACACACACACACACACACACAATCCAGAGGGGAGCCCTGTGGAATAGCTGGCTGGCTGGCTGCATTCCACAGGGGCCCGCCTCAAGCAGTGCCAGCTTCCCCAGCAGCCCCAGCAGCAGCACCAGCAGCAGCCCCAGCAGCCCAGCATTCAAAAAGACTTTATATATACTGATATATATATATATAAAGTCTTTGATTATCAAAAGACATGACATGACATGACATGAGCATGAGCTGAGCTGAGCTAAAGAAGGGGGACACGCTGCCTGCGGGAACCTAGCCCGCCTTGTTACCCCGCCCACTGACACTCCCCTTGTCCCGCCTACTGACACTCCCCTTGTCCCGCCCACTGATACTCCCCTTGTTACCCCGCCCACTGACACTCCCCTTGTCCCGCCCACTGACACTCCCCTTGTCCCGCCCACTGACACTCCCCTTGTCCCTCCCACTGACACTCCCCTTGTCCCTCCCACTGACACTCCCCTTGTCCCGCCCACTGACACTCCCCTTGTCCCTCCCACTGACACTCCCATTGTCCCGCCCACTGACACTCCCATTGTCCCGCCCACTGACACTCCCCTTGTCCCTCCCACTGACACTCCCCTTGTCCCTCCCACTGACACTCCCCTTGTCCCGCCCACTGACACTCCCCTTGTCCCTCCCACTGACACTCCCCTTTTCCCTCCCACTGACACTCCCCTTGTCCCTCCCACTGACACTCCCCTTGTCCCGCCCACTGACACTTCCCTTGTCCCGCCCACTGACACTCCCCTTGTCCCGCCCACTGACACTCCCCTTGTCCCTCCCTCCCACTGACACTCCCCTTGACCCTCCCACTGACACTCCCCTTGTCCCGCTCCCTTGTCCCTCCCCTTGTCCCGCCCACTGACACTCCCCTTGTCCCTCCCACTGACACTCCCCTTGACCCTCCCACTGACACTCCCCTTGTCCCGCCCACTGACACTCCACTTGTCCCGCCCACTGACACTCCCCTTGACCCTCCCACTGACACTCCCCTTGTCCCGCCCACTGACACTCCCCTTGTCCTGCCCACTGACACTCCCCTTGTCCCTCCCACTGACACTCCCCTTGTCCCTCCCACTGCCACTCCCCTTGTCCCTCCCTCCCACTGACACTCCCCTTGACCCTCCCACTGACACTCCCCTTGTCCCGCCCACTGACACTCCCCTTGTCCCTCCCACTGACACTCCCCTTGTCCCGCCCACTGACACTCCCCTTACGCCGCCCACTGACACTCCCCTAGTCCCACCCACTGACACTCCCCTTGTCCCGCCCACTGACACTCCCCTAGTCCCACCCACTGACACGCCCCCATGTCCCGCCCACTGACACTCCCCTTGTCCCGCCCACTGACACTCCCCTTGTCCCGCCCACTGACACTGCCCTTGTCACGCCCCCTTGTCCCTCCCACTGCCACGCCCCTTGTCACGCCCCTTGCCCCGCCCACTGACACTCCCCTTGTCTCGCCCACTGACACTCCCCTTGTCCCGCCCACTGACACTCCCCTTGTCACGCCCCCTTGTCCCGCCCACTGCCACGCCCCCATGTCCATCCCACTGCCACGCCTCCTGGTCCCGCCCACTGCCACGCCCCCTTGTCCCGCCTACTACTGCCACGCCCCTTGTCCCGCCTACTGCCACGCCCCTTGTCCCGCCCACTGACACTCCCCTAGTCCCACCCACTGACACTCCCCTTGTCCCGCCCACTGACACTCCCCTTGTCCCTCCCACTGACACTCCCCTTGCCCCGCCCACTGACACTCCCCTAGTCCCGCCCACTGACACTCCCCTAGTCCCGCCCACTGACACTCCCCTTGTGCCGCCCACTGACACTCCCCTTGTCACGCCCCTTGTCACGCCCCCTTGTCCCACCCACTGACACTCCCCTTGTCCCGCCCACTGACACTCCCCTAGTCCCACCCACTGACACTCCCCTTGTGCCGCCCACTGACACTCCCCTAGTCCCGCCCACTGACACTCCCCTTGCCCCGCCCACTGACACTCCCCTTGTCACGCCCCTTGTCACGCCCCCTTGTCCCACCCACTGACACTCCCCTTGTCCCGCCCACTGACACTCCCCTAGTCCCACCCACTGACACTCCCCTTGTGCCGCCCACTGACACTCCCCTAGTCCCGCCCACTGACACTCCCCTTGCCCCGCCCACTGACACTCCCCTTGTCACGCCCCTTGTCACGCCCCCTTGTCCCACCCACTGACACTCCCCTTGTCCCGCCCACTGACACTCCCCTAGTCCCACCCACTGACACTCCCCTTGTTACCCCGCCCACTGACACTCCCCTTGTGCCGCCCACTGACACTCCCCTTGCCCCGCCCACTGACACTCCCCTTGTGCCGCCCACTGACACTCCCCTAGTCCCGCCCACTGACACTCCCCTTGTGCCGCCCACTGACACTCCCCTTGCCCCGCCCACTGACACTCCCCTTGTCCCGCCCACTGACACTCCCCTAGTCCCGCCCACTGACACTCCCCTTGTCACGCCCCTTGTCACGCCCCCTTGTCCCTCCCACTGCCACGCCCCTTGTCACGCCCCCTTGTCCCGCCCACTGACACTCCCCTTGTCCCGCCCACTGACACTCCCCTTGCCCCGCCCACTGCCACGCCCAATGCCACGCCCCCATGTCCCGCCTACTGCCACGCCCCCATGTCCCGCCCACTGCCACGCCCCTTGTCCCGCCTACTGCCACGCCCCATGTCCCGCCTACTGCCACGCCCCCTGTCCCGCCCACTGCCACGCCCCTTGTCACGCCCACTGACACTCCCCTTGTCACGCCCCCTTGTCCCTCCCACTGCCACGCCCCTTGTCACGCCCCTTGTCCCGCCCACTGACACTCCCCTTGTCACGCCCCCTTGTCCCGCCCACTGACACTCCCCTTGTCCCGCCCACTGACACTCCCCTTGTCCCGCCCACTGACACTCCCCTTGTCACGCCCCCTTGTCCCGCCTACTGCCACGCCCCCTGGTCCCGCCCACTGCCACGCCCCCTTGTCCCGCCCACTGCCACGCCCCCTGTCCCGCCTACTGCCACGCCCCCTTGTCCCGCCTACTGCCACGCCCCCTGGTCCCGCCCACTGCCACGCCCCCTTGTCCCGCCCACTGCCACGCCCCCTGGTGCCGCCCACTGACACTCCCCTTGTCCCGCCCACTGACACTCCCCTTGTCCCGCCCACTGCCACGCCCCTTGTCACGCCCACTGACACTCCCCTTGTCACGCCCCCTTGTCCCTCCCACTGCCACGCCCCTTGTCACGCCCCTTGCCCCGCCCACTGACACTCCCCTTGTCCCGCCCACTGACACTCCCCTTGTCACGCCCCCTTGTCCCGCCCACTGCCACGCCCCATGTCCCTCCCACTGCCACGCCCCCTTGTCCCGCCCACTGCCACGCCTCCTGGTCCCGCCCACTGCCACGCCCCCTGGTCCCGCCTACTACTGCCACGCCCCCTGTCCCGCCCACTGCCACGCCCCCTTGTCCCGCCCACTGCCACGCCCCCTGGTCCCGCCCACTGCCACGCCTCTTGTCCCACCCACTGACACTCCCCTTGTCACGCCCACTGACACTCCCCTAGTCCCGCCCACTGACACTCCCCTTGTCACGCCCCTTGTCACGCCCCCTTGTCCCACCCACTGACACTCCCCTTGTTACCCCGCCCACTGACACTCCCCTTGTGCCGCCCACTGACACTCCCCTTGTCCCGCCCACTGCCACGCCCACTGCCACGCCCCCATGTCCCGCCTACTGCCACGTCCCTTGTCCCGCCCACTGCCACGCCCCTTGTCCCGCCTACTGCCACGCCCCCATGTCCCGCCTACTGCCACGCCCCCATGTCCCGCCTACTGCCACGCCCCCATGTCCCGCCCACTGACACTCCCCTTGTCCCGCCCACTGACACTCCCCTTGTCCCGCCCCCTTGTCCCTCCCACTGCCACGCCCCTTGTCACGCCCCTTGCCCCGCCCACTGACACTCCCCTTGTCCCGCCCACTGACACTCCCCTTGTCCCGCCCACTGACACTCCCCTTGTCCCGCCCACTGACACTCCCCTTGTCACGCCCCCTTGTCCCGCCCACTGCCACGCCCCCATGTCCCTCCCACTGCCACGCCCCCTTGTCCCGCCCACTGCCACGCCTCCTGGTCCCGCCTACTGCCACGCCCCTTGTCCCGCCCACTGCCACGCCCCCTGTCCCGCCTACTGCCACGCCCCCTTGTCCCGCCTACTGCCACGCCCCCTTGTCCCGCCCACTGCCACGCCCCTTGTCCCGCCTACTGCCACGCCCCTTGGCCCGCCCACTGCCACGCCCCCTTGTCCCGCCCACTGCCACGCCCCCTGTCCCGCCTACTGCCACGCCCCCTTGTCCCGCCCACTGCCACGCCCCCTTGTCCCGCCCACTGCCACGCCCCCTTGTCCCGCCCACTGCCACGCCCCTTGTCCCGCCCACTGCCACGCCCCCTGGTCCCGCCCACTGCCACGCCCCTTGTCCCGCCCACTGCCACGCCCCTTGTCCCGCCTACTGCCACGCCTCTTGTCCCGCCCACTGCCACACCCCCTGTCCCGCCCACTGCCACGCCCCCTGGTCCCGCCTACTGCCACGCCCCTTGTCCCGCCCACTGCCACGCCCCCATGTCCCGCCTACTGCCACGCCTCCTGGTCCCGCCCACTGCCACGCCCCTTGTCACGCCCACTGACACTCCCCTTGTCACGCCCCCTTGTCCCTCCCACTGCCACGCCCCTTGTCACGCCCCTTGCCCCGCCCACTGACACTCCCCTTGTCCCGCCCACTGACACTCCCCTTGTCCCGCCCACTGCCATTGCCAGCTTCCCCAGCAGCAGCCCCAGCAGCCCCAGCATTGAAAAAGCTTTTATATATATTGATATATATATATATAAAATCTTTGATTATCAAAAGACATGACATGACATGACATGAGCATGAGCTGAGCTGAGCTAAAGAAGGGGGACACGCTGCCTGCGGGAACCTAGCCCGCCTTGTTTGGGTGCCTAAATAAAACACTCGGGTCAAGTGGCCTTGTTGCCAAGATGCGTACTGTTGTGTTTTTCCAGGGTGCACTATGGTAGGGTCCCACTGCGTGGCTCCTGCTGCCTGCCACAAGGTAAGCCTGCAGCACCCCACCACACACACACACACACACACACACACACAATCCAGAGGGGAGCCCTGTGGAATAGCTGGCTGGCTGGCTGCATTCCACAGGGGCCCGCCTCAAGCAGTGCCAGCTTCCCCAGCAGCCCCAGCAGCAGCACCAGCAGCAGCCCCAGCAGCCCAGCATTCAAAAAGACTTTATATATACTGATATATATATATATAAAGTCTTTGATTATCAAAAGACATGACATGACATGACATGAGCATGAGCTGAGCTGAGCTAAAGAAGGGGGACACGCTGCCTGCGGGAACCTAGCCCGCCTTGTTACCCCGCCCACTGACACTCCCCTTGTCCCGCCTACTGACACTCCCCTTGTCCCGCCCACTGATACTCCCCTTGTTACCCCGCCCACTGACACTCCCCTTGTCCCGCCCACTGACACTCCCCTTGTCCCGCCCACTGACACTCCCCTTGTCCCTCCCACTGACACTCCCCTTGTCCCTCCCACTGACACTCCCCTTGTCCCGCCCACTGACACTCCCCTTGTCCCTCCCACTGACACTCCCATTGTCCCGCCCACTGACACTCCCCTTGTCCCTCCCACTGACACTCCCCTTGTCCCGCCCACTGACACTCCCCTTGTCCCTCCCACTGACACTCCCCTTTTCCCTCCCACTGACACTCCCCTTGTCCCTCCCACTGACACTCCCCTTGTCCCGCCCACTGACACTCCCCTTGTCCCGCCCACTGACACTCCCCTTGTCCCGCCCACTGACACTCCCCTTGTCCCTCCCTCCCACTGACACTCCCCTTGACCCTCCCACTGACACTCCCCTTGTCCCGCTCCCTTGTCCCTCCCCTTGTCCCGCCCACTGACACTCCCCTTGTCCCTCCCACTGACACTCCCCTTGACCCTCCCACTGACACTCCCCTTGTCCCGCCCACTGACACTCCACTTGTCCCGCCCACTGACACTCCCCTTGACCCTCCCACTGACACTCCCCTTGTCCCGCCCACTGACACTCCCCTTGTCCTGCCCACTGACACTCCCCTTGTCCCTCCCACTGACACTCCCCTTGTCCCTCCCACTGCCACTCCCCTTGTCCCTCCCTCCCACTGACACTCCCCTTGTCCCGCCCACTGACACTCCCCTTACGCCGCCCACTGACACTCCCCTAGTCCCACCCACTGACACTCCCCTTGTCCCGCCCACTGACACTCCCCTAGTCCCACCCACTGACACGCCCCCATGTCCCGCCCACTGACACTCCCCTTGTCCCGCCCACTGACACTCCCCTTGTCCCGCCCACTGACACTGCCCTTGTCACGCCCCCTTGTCCCTCCCACTGCCACGCCCCTTGTCACGCCCCTTGCCCCGCCCACTGACACTCCCCTTGTCTCGCCCACTGACACTCCCCTTGTCCCGCCCACTGACACTCCCCTTGTCACGCCCCCTTGTCCCGCCCACTGCCACGCCCCCATGTCCATCCCACTGCCACGCCTCCTGGTCCCGCCCACTGCCACGCCCCCTTGTCCCGCCTACTACTGCCACGCCCCTTGTCCCGCCTACTGCCACGCCCCTTGTCCCGCCCACTGACACTCCCCTAGTCCCACCCACTGACACTCCCCTTGTCCCGCCCACTGACACTCCCCTTGTCCCTCCCACTGACACTCCCCTTGCCCCGCCCACTGACACTCCCCTAGTCCCGCCCACTGACACTCCCCTAGTCCCGCCCACTGACACTCCCCTTGTGCCGCCCACTGACACTCCCCTTGTCACGCCCCTTGTCACGCCCCCTTGTCCCACCCACTGACACTCCCCTTGTCCCGCCCACTGACACTCCCCTAGTCCCACCCACTGACACTCCCCTTGTGCCGCCCACTGACACTCCCCTAGTCCCGCCCACTGACACTCCCCTTGCCCCGCCCACTGACACTCCCCTTGTCACGCCCCTTGTCACGCCCCCTTGTCCCACCCACTGACACTCCCCTTGTCCCGCCCACTGACACTCCCCTAGTCCCACCCACTGACACTCCCCTTGTGCCGCCCACTGACACTCCCCTAGTCCCGCCCACTGACACTCCCCTTGCCCCGCCCACTGACACTCCCCTTGTCACGCCCCTTGTCACGCCCCCTTGTCCCACCCACTGACACTCCCCTTGTCCCGCCCACTGACACTCCCCTAGTCCCACCCACTGACACTCCCCTTGTTACCCCGCCCACTGACACTCCCCTTGTGCCGCCCACTGACACTCCCCTTGCCCCGCCCACTGACACTCCCCTTGTGCCGCCCACTGACACTCCCCTAGTCCCGCCCACTGACACTCCCCTTGTGCCGCCCACTGACACTCCCCTTGCCCCGCCCACTGACACTCCCCTTGTCCCGCCCACTGACACTCCCCTAGTCCCGCCCACTGACACTCCCCTTGTCACGCCCCTTGTCACGCCCCCTTGTCCCTCCCACTGCCACGCCCCTTGTCACGCCCCCTTGTCCCGCCCACTGACACTCCCCTTGTCCCGCCCACTGACACTCCCCTTGCCCCGCCCACTGCCACGCCCAATGCCACGCCCCCATGTCCCGCCTACTGCCACGCCCCCATGTCCCGCCCACTGCCACGCCCCTTGTCCCGCCTACTGCCACGCCCCATGTCCCGCCTACTGCCACGCCCCCTGTCCCGCCCACTGCCACGCCCCTTGTCACGCCCACTGACACTCCCCTTGTCACGCCCCCTTGTCCCTCCCACTGCCACGCCCCTTGTCACGCCCCTTGTCCCGCCCACTGACACTCCCCTTGTCCCGCCCACTGACACTCCCCTTGTCCCGCCCACTGACACTCCCCTTGTCACGCCCCCTTGTCCCGCCTACTGCCACGCCCCCTGGTCCCGCCCACTGCCACGCCCCCTTGTCCCGCCCACTGCCACGCCCCCTGTCCCGCCTACTGCCACGCCCCCTTGTCCCGCCTACTGCCACGCCCCCTGGTCCCGCCCACTGCCACGCCCCCTTGTCCCGCCCACTGCCACGCCCCCTGGTGCCGCCCACTGACACTCCCCTTGTCCCGCCCACTGACACTCCCCTTGTCCCGCCCACTGCCACGCCCCTTGTCACGCCCACTGACACTCCCCTTGTCACGCCCCCTTGTCCCTCCCACTGCCACGCCCCTTGTCACGCCCCTTGCCCCGCCCACTGACACTCCCCTTGTCCCGCCCACTGACACTCCCCTTGTCACGCCCCCTTGTCCCGCCCACTGCCACGCCCCATGTCCCTCCCACTGCCACGCCCCCTTGTCCCGCCCACTGCCACGCCTCCTGGTCCCGCCCACTGCCACGCCCCCTGGTCCCGCCTACTACTGCCACGCCCCCTGTCCCGCCCACTGCCACGCCCCCTTGTCCCGCCCACTGCCACGCCCCCTGGTCCCGCCCACTGCCACGCCTCTTGTCCCACCCACTGACACTCCCCTTGTCACGCCCACTGACACTCCCCTAGTCCCGCCCACTGACACTCCCCTTGTCACGCCCCTTGTCACGCCCCCTTGTCCCACCCACTGACACTCCCCTTGTTACCCCGCCCACTGACACTCCCCTTGTGCCGCCCACTGACACTCCCCTTGTCCCGCCCACTGCCACGCCCACTGCCACGCCCCCATGTCCCGCCTACTGCCACGTCCCTTGTCCCGCCCACTGCCACGCCCCTTGTCCCGCCTACTGCCACGCCCCCATGTCCCGCCTACTGCCACGCCCCCATGTCCCGCCTACTGCCACGCCCCCATGTCCCGCCCACTGACACTCCCCTTGTCCCGCCCACTGACACTCCCCTTGTCCCGCCCCCTTGTCCCTCCCACTGCCACGCCCCTTGTCACGCCCCTTGCCCCGCCCACTGACACTCCCCTTGTCCCGCCCACTGACACTCCCCTTGTCCCGCCCACTGACACTCCCCTTGTCCCGCCCACTGACACTCCCCTTGTCACGCCCCCTTGTCCCGCCCACTGCCACGCCCCCATGTCCCTCCCACTGCCACGCCCCCTTGTCCCGCCCACTGCCACGCCTCCTGGTCCCGCCTACTGCCACGCCCCTTGTCCCGCCCACTGCCACGCCCCCTGTCCCGCCTACTGCCACGCCCCCTTGTCCCGCCTACTGCCACGCCCCCTTGTCCCGCCCACTGCCACGCCCCTTGTCCCGCCTACTGCCACGCCCCTTGGCCCGCCCACTGCCACGCCCCCTTGTCCCGCCCACTGCCACGCCCCCTGTCCCGCCTACTGCCACGCCCCCTTGTCCCGCCCAGTGCCACGCCCCCTTGTCCCGCCCACTGCCACGCCCCCTTGTCCCGCCCACTGCCACGCCCCTTGTCCCGCCCACTGCCACGCCCCCTGGTCCCGCCCACTGCCACGCCCCTTGTCCCGCCCACTGCCACGCCCCTTGTCCCGCCTACTGCCACGCCTCTTGTCCCGCCCACTGCCACACCCCCTGTCCCGCCCACTGCCACGCCCCCTGGTCCCGCCTACTGCCACGCCCCTTGTCCCGCCCACTGCCACGCCCCCATGTCCCGCCTACTGCCACGCCTCCTGGTCCCGCCCACTGCCACGCCCCTTGTCACGCCCACTGACACTCCCCTTGTCACGCCCCCTTGTCCCTCCCACTGCCACGCCCCTTGTCACGCCCCTTGCCCCGCCCACTGACACTCCCCTTGTCCCGCCCACTGACACTCCCCTTGTCCCGCCCACTGCCATTGCCAGCTTCCCCAGCAGCAGCCCCAGCAGCCCCAGCATTGAAAAAGCTTTTATATATATTGATATATATATATATAAAATCTTTGATTATCAAAAGACATGACATGACATGACATGAGCATGAGCTGAGCTGAGCTAAAGAAGGGGGACACGCTGCCTGCGGGAACCTAGCCCGCCTTGTTTGGGTGCCTAAATAAAACACTCGGGTCAAGTGGCCTTGTTGCCAAGATGCGTACTGTTGTGTTTTTCCAGGGTGCACTATGGTAGGGTCCCACTGCGTGGCTCCTGCTGCCTGCCACAAGGTAAGCCTGCAGCACCCCACCACACACACACACACACACACACACACACAATCCAGAGGGGAGCCCTGTGGAATAGCTGGCTGGCTGGCTGCATTCCACAGGGGCCCGCCTCAAGCAGTGCCAGCTTCCCCAGCAGCCCCAGCAGCAGCACCAGCAGCAGCCCCAGCAGCCCAGCATTCAAAAAGACTTTATATATACTGATATATATATATATAAAGTCTTTGATTATCAAAAGACATGACATGACATGACATGAGCATGAGCTGAGCTGAGCTAAAGAAGGGGGACACGCTGCCTGCGGGAACCTAGCCCGCCTTGTTACCCCGCCCACTGACACTCCCCTTGTCCCGCCTACTGACACTCCCCTTGTCCCGCCCACTGATACTCCCCTTGTTACCCCGCCCACTGACACTCCCCTTGTCCCGCCCACTGACACTCCCCTTGTCCCGCCCACTGACACTCCCCTTGTCCCTCCCACTGACACTCCCCTTGTCCCTCCCACTGACACTCCCCTTGTCCCGCCCACTGACACTCCCCTTGTCCCTCCCACTGACACTCCCATTGTCCCGCCCACTGACACTCCCATTGTCCCGCCCACTGACACTCCCCTTGTCCCTCCCACTGACACTCCCCTTGTCCCTCCCACTGACACTCCCCTTGTCCCGCCCACTGACACTCCCCTTGTCCCTCCCACTGACACTCCCCTTTTCCCTCCCACTGACACTCCCCTTGTCCCTCCCACTGACACTCCCCTTGTCCCGCCCACTGACACTTCCCTTGTCCCGCCCACTGACACTCCCCTTGTCCCGCCCACTGACACTCCCCTTGTCCCTCCCTCCCACTGACACTCCCCTTGACCCTCCCACTGACACTCCCCTTGTCCCGCTCCCTTGTCCCTCCCCTTGTCCCGCCCACTGACACTCCCCTTGTCCCTCCCACTGACACTCCCCTTGACCCTCCCACTGACACTCCCCTTGTCCCGCCCACTGACACTCCACTTGTCCCGCCCACTGACACTCCCCTTGACCCTCCCACTGACACTCCCCTTGTCCCGCCCACTGACACTCCCCTTGTCCTGCCCACTGACACTCCCCTTGTCCCTCCCACTGACACTCCCCTTGTCCCTCCCACTGCCACTCCCCTTGTCCCTCCCTCCCACTGACACTCCCCTTGACCCTCCCACTGACACTCCCCTTGTCCCGCCCACTGACACTCCCCTTGTCCCTCCCACTGACACTCCCCTTGTCCCGCCCACTGACACTCCCCTTACGCCGCCCACTGACACTCCCCTAGTCCCACCCACTGACACTCCCCTTGTCCCGCCCACTGACACTCCCCTAGTCCCACCCACTGACACGCCCCCATGTCCCGCCCACTGACACTCCCCTTGTCCCGCCCACTGACACTCCCCTTGTCCCGCCCACTGACACTGCCCTTGTCACGCCCCCTTGTCCCTCCCACTGCCACGCCCCTTGTCACGCCCCTTGCCCCGCCCACTGACACTCCCCTTGTCTCGCCCACTGACACTCCCCTTGTCCCGCCCACTGACACTCCCCTTGTCACGCCCCCTTGTCCCGCCCACTGCCACGCCCCCATGTCCATCCCACTGCCACGCCTCCTGGTCCCGCCCACTGCCACGCCCCCTTGTCCCGCCTACTACTGCCACGCCCCTTGTCCCGCCTACTGCCACGCCCCTTGTCCCGCCCACTGACACTCCCCTAGTCCCACCCACTGACACTCCCCTTGTCCCGCCCACTGACACTCCCCTTGTCCCTCCCACTGACACTCCCCTTGCCCCGCCCACTGACACTCCCCTAGTCCCGCCCACTGACACTCCCCTAGTCCCGCCCACTGACACTCCCCTTGTGCCGCCCACTGACACTCCCCTTGTCACGCCCCTTGTCACGCCCCCTTGTCCCACCCACTGACACTCCCCTTGTCCCGCCCACTGACACTCCCCTAGTCCCACCCACTGACACTCCCCTTGTGCCGCCCACTGACACTCCCCTAGTCCCGCCCACTGACACTCCCCTTGCCCCGCCCACTGACACTCCCCTTGTCACGCCCCTTGTCACGCCCCCTTGTCCCACCCACTGACACTCCCCTTGTCCCGCCCACTGACACTCCCCTAGTCCCACCCACTGACACTCCCCTTGTGCCGCCCACTGACACTCCCCTAGTCCCGCCCACTGACACTCCCCTTGCCCCGCCCACTGACACTCCCCTTGTCACGCCCCTTGTCACGCCCCCTTGTCCCACCCACTGACACTCCCCTTGTCCCGCCCACTGACACTCCCCTAGTCCCACCCACTGACACTCCCCTTGTTACCCCGCCCACTGACACTCCCCTTGTGCCGCCCACTGACACTCCCCTTGCCCCGCCCACTGACACTCCCCTTGTGCCGCCCACTGACACTCCCCTAGTCCCGCCCACTGACACTCCCCTTGTGCCGCCCACTGACACTCCCCTTGCCCCGCCCACTGACACTCCCCTTGTCCCGCCCACTGACACTCCCCTAGTCCCGCCCACTGACACTCCCCTTGTCACGCCCCTTGTCACGCCCCCTTGTCCCTCCCACTGCCACGCCCCTTGTCACGCCCCCTTGTCCCGCCCACTGACACTCCCCTTGTCCCGCCCACTGACACTCCCCTTGCCCCGCCCACTGCCACGCCCAATGCCACGCCCCCATGTCCCGCCTACTGCCACGCCCCCATGTCCCGCCCACTGCCACGCCCCTTGTCCCGCCTACTGCCACGCCCCATGTCCCGCCTACTGCCACGCCCCCTGTCCCGCCCACTGCCACGCCCCTTGTCACGCCCACTGACACTCCCCTTGTCACGCCCCCTTGTCCCTCCCACTGCCACGCCCCTTGTCACGCCCCTTGTCCCGCCCACTGACACTCCCCTTGTCACGCCCCCTTGTCCCGCCCACTGACACTCCCCTTGTCCCGCCCACTGACACTCCCCTTGTCCCGCCCACTGACACTCCCCTTGTCACGCCCCCTTGTCCCGCCTACTGCCACGCCCCCTGGTCCCGCCCACTGCCACGCCCCCTTGTCCCGCCCACTGCCACGCCCCCTGTCCCGCCTACTGCCACGCCCCCTTGTCCCGCCTACTGCCACGCCCCCTGGTCCCGCCCACTGCCACGCCCCCTTGTCCCGCCCACTGCCACGCCCCCTGGTGCCGCCCACTGACACTCCCCTTGTCCCGCCCACTGACACTCCCCTTGTCCCGCCCACTGCCACGCCCCTTGTCACGCCCACTGACACTCCCCTTGTCACGCCCCCTTGTCCCTCCCACTGCCACGCCCCTTGTCACGCCCCTTGCCCCGCCCACTGACACTCCCCTTGTCCCGCCCACTGACACTCCCCTTGTCACGCCCCCTTGTCCCGCCCACTGCCACGCCCCATGTCCCTCCCACTGCCACGCCCCCTTGTCCCGCCCACTGCCACGCCTCCTGGTCCCGCCCACTGCCACGCCCCCTGGTCCCGCCTACTACTGCCACGCCCCCTGTCCCGCCCACTGCCACGCCCCCTTGTCCCGCCCACTGCCACGCCCCCTGGTCCCGCCCACTGCCACGCCTCTTGTCCCACCCACTGACACTCCCCTTGTCACGCCCACTGACACTCCCCTAGTCCCGCCCACTGACACTCCCCTTGTCACGCCCCTTGTCACGCCCCCTTGTCCCACCCACTGACACTCCCCTTGTTACCCCGCCCACTGACACTCCCCTTGTGCCGCCCACTGACACTCCCCTTGTCCCGCCCACTGCCACGCCCACTGCCACGCCCCCATGTCCCGCCTACTGCCACGTCCCTTGTCCCGCCCACTGCCACGCCCCTTGTCCCGCCTACTGCCACGCCCCCATGTCCCGCCTACTGCCACGCCCCCATGTCCCGCCTACTGCCACGCCCCCATGTCCCGCCCACTGACACTCCCCTTGTCCCGCCCACTGACACTCCCCTTGTCCCGCCCCCTTGTCCCTCCCACTGCCACGCCCCTTGTCACGCCCCTTGCCCCGCCCACTGACACTCCCCTTGTCCCGCCCACTGACACTCCCCTTGTCCCGCCCACTGACACTCCCCTTGTCCCGCCCACTGACACTCCCCTTGTCACGCCCCCTTGTCCCGCCCACTGCCACGCCCCCATGTCCCTCCCACTGCCACGCCCCCTTGTCCCGCCCACTGCCACGCCTCCTGGTCCCGCCTACTGCCACGCCCCTTGTCCCGCCCACTGCCACGCCCCCTGTCCCGCCTACTGCCACGCCCCCTTGTCCCGCCTACTGCCACGCCCCCTTGTCCCGCCCACTGCCACGCCCCTTGTCCCGCCTACTGCCACGCCCCTTGGCCCGCCCACTGCCACGCCCCCTTGTCCCGCCCACTGCCACGCCCCCTGTCCCGCCTACTGCCACGCCCCCTTGTCCCGCCCACTGCCACGCCCCCTTGTCCCGCCCACTGCCACGCCCCCTTGTCCCGCCCACTGCCACGCCCCTTGTCCCGCCCACTGCCACGCCCCCTGGTCCCGCCCACTGCCACGCCCCTTGTCCCGCCCACTGCCACGCCCCTTGTCCCGCCTACTGCCACGCCTCTTGTCCCGCCCACTGCCACACCCCCTGTCCCGCCCACTGCCACGCCCCCTGGTCCCGCCTACTGCCACGCCCCTTGTCCCGCCCACTGCCACGCCCCCATGTCCCGCCTACTGCCACGCCTCCTGGTCCCGCCCACTGCCACGCCCCTTGTCACGCCCACTGACACTCCCCTTGTCACGCCCCCTTGTCCCTCCCACTGCCACGCCCCTTGTCACGCCCCTTGCCCCGCCCACTGACACTCCCCTTGTCCCGCCCACTGACACTCCCCTTGTCCCGCCCACTGCCATTGCCAGCTTCCCCAGCAGCAGCCCCAGCAGCCCCAGCATTGAAAAAGCTTTTATATATATTGATATATATATATATAAAATCTTTGATTATCAAAAGACATGACATGACATGACATGAGCATGAGCTGAGCTGAGCTAAAGAAGGGGGACACGCTGCCTGCGGGAACCTAGCCCGCCTTGTTTGGGTGCCTAAATAAAACACTCGGGTCAAGTGGCCTTGTTGCCAAGATGCGTACTGTTGTGTTTTTCCAGGGTGCACTATGGTAGGATCCCACTGCGTGGCTCCTGCTGCCTGCCACAAGGTAAGCCTGCAGCACCCCACCACACACACACACACACACACACACACACAATCCAGAGGGGAGCCCTGTGGAATAGCTGGCTGGCTGGCTGCATTCCACAGGGGCCCGCCTCAAGCAGTGCCAGCTTCCCCAGCAGCCCCAGCAGCAGCACCAGCAGCAGCCCCAGCAGCCCAGCATTCAAAAAGACTTTATATATACTGATATATATATATATAAAGTCTTTGATTATCAAAAGACATGACATGACATGACATGAGCATGAGCTGAGCTGAGCTAAAGAAGGGGGACACGCTGCCTGCGGGAACCTAGCCCGCCTTGTTACCCCGCCCACTGACACTCCCCTTGTCCCGCCTACTGACACTCCCCTTGTCCCGCCCACTGATACTCCCCTTGTTACCCCGCCCACTGACACTCCCCTTGTCCCGCCCACTGACACTCCCCTTGTCCCGCCCACTGACACTCCCCTTGTCCCTCCCACTGACACTCCCCTTGTCCCTCCCACTGACACTCCCCTTGTCCCGCCCACTGACACTCCCCTTGTCCCTCCCACTGACACTCCCATTGTCCCGCCCACTGACACTCCCATTGTCCCGCCCACTGACACTCCCCTTGTCCCTCCCACTGACACTCCCCTTGTCCCTCCCACTGACACTCCCCTTGTCCCGCCCACTGACACTCCCCTTGTCCCTCCCACTGACACTCCCCTTTTCCCTCCCACTGACACTCCCCTTGTCCCTCCCACTGACACTCCCCTTGTCCCGCCCACTGACACTTCCCTTGTCCCGCCCACTGACACTCCCCTTGTCCCGCCCACTGACACTCCCCTTGTCCCTCCCTCCCACTGACACTCCCCTTGACCCTCCCACTGACACTCCCCTTGTCCCGCTCCCTTGTCCCTCCCCTTGTCCCGCCCACTGACACTCCCCTTGTCCCTCCCACTGACACTCCCCTTGACCCTCCCACTGACACTCCCCTTGTCCCGCCCACTGACACTCCACTTGTCCCGCCCACTGACACTCCCCTTGACCCTCCCACTGACACTCCCCTTGTCCCGCCCACTGACACTCCCCTTGTCCTGCCCACTGACACTCCCCTTGTCCCTCCCACTGACACTCCCCTTGTCCCTCCCACTGCCACTCCCCTTGTCCCTCCCTCCCACTGACACTCCCCTTGACCCTCCCACTGACACTCCCCTTGTCCCGCCCACTGACACTCCCCTTGTCCCTCCCACTGACACTCCCCTTGTCCCGCCCACTGACACTCCCCTTACGCCGCCCACTGACACTCCCCTAGTCCCACCCACTGACACTCCCCTTGTCCCGCCCACTGACACTCCCCTAGTCCCACCCACTGACACGCCCCCATGTCCCGCCCACTGACACTCCCCTTGTCCCGCCCACTGACACTCCCCTTGTCCCGCCCACTGACACTGCCCTTGTCACGCCCCCTTGTCCCTCCCACTGCCACGCCCCTTGTCACGCCCCTTGCCCCGCCCACTGACACTCCCCTTGTCTCGCCCACTGACACTCCCCTTGTCCCGCCCACTGACACTCCCCTTGTCACGCCCCCTTGTCCCGCCCACTGCCACGCCCCCATGTCCATCCCACTGCCACGCCTCCTGGTCCCGCCCACTGCCACGCCCCCTTGTCCCGCCTACTACTGCCACGCCCCTTGTCCCGCCTACTGCCACGCCCCTTGTCCCGCCCACTGACACTCCCCTAGTCCCACCCACTGACACTCCCCTTGTCCCGCCCACTGACACTCCCCTTGTCCCTCCCACTGACACTCCCCTTGCCCCGCCCACTGACACTCCCCTAGTCCCGCCCACTGACACTCCCCTAGTCCCGCCCACTGACACTCCCCTTGTGCCGCCCACTGACACTCCCCTTGTCACGCCCCTTGTCACGCCCCCTTGTCCCACCCACTGACACTCCCCTTGTCCCGCCCACTGACACTCCCCTAGTCCCACCCACTGACACTCCCCTTGTGCCGCCCACTGACACTCCCCTAGTCCCGCCCACTGACACTCCCCTTGCCCCGCCCACTGACACTCCCCTTGTCACGCCCCTTGTCACGCCCCCTTGTCCCACCCACTGACACTCCCCTTGTCCCGCCCACTGACACTCCCCTAGTCCCACCCACTGACACTCCCCTTGTGCCGCCCACTGACACTCCCCTAGTCCCGCCCACTGACACTCCCCTTGCCCCGCCCACTGACACTCCCCTTGTCACGCCCCTTGTCACGCCCCCTTGTCCCACCCACTGACACTCCCCTTGTCCCGCCCACTGACACTCCCCTAGTCCCACCCACTGACACTCCCCTTGTTACCCCGCCCACTGACACTCCCCTTGTGCCGCCCACTGACACTCCCCTTGCCCCGCCCACTGACACTCCCCTTGTGCCGCCCACTGACACTCCCCTAGTCCCGCCCACTGACACTCCCCTTGTGCCGCCCACTGACACTCCCCTTGCCCCGCCCACTGACACTCCCCTTGTCCCGCCCACTGACACTCCCCTAGTCCCGCCCACTGACACTCCCCTTGTCACGCCCCTTGTCACGCCCCCTTGTCCCTCCCACTGCCACGCCCCTTGTCACGCCCCCTTGTCCCGCCCACTGACACTCCCCTTGTCCCGCCCACTGACACTCCCCTTGCCCCGCCCACTGCCACGCCCAATGCCACGCCCCCATGTCCCGCCTACTGCCACGCCCCCATGTCCCGCCCACTGCCACGCCCCTTGTCCCGCCTACTGCCACGCCCCATGTCCCGCCTACTGCCACGCCCCCTGTCCCGCCCACTGCCACGCCCCTTGTCACGCCCACTGACACTCCCCTTGTCACGCCCCCTTGTCCCTCCCACTGCCACGCCCCTTGTCACGCCCCTTGTCCCGCCCACTGACACTCCCCTTGTCACGCCCCCTTGTCCCGCCCACTGACACTCCCCTTGTCCCGCCCACTGACACTCCCCTTGTCCCGCCCACTGACACTCCCCTTGTCACGCCCCCTTGTCCCGCCTACTGCCACGCCCCCTGGTCCCGCCCACTGCCACGCCCCCTTGTCCCGCCCACTGCCACGCCCCCTGTCCCGCCTACTGCCACGCCCCCTTGTCCCGCCTACTGCCACGCCCCCTGGTCCCGCCCACTGCCACGCCCCCTTGTCCCGCCCACTGCCACGCCCCCTGGTGCCGCCCACTGACACTCCCCTTGTCCCGCCCACTGACACTCCCCTTGTCCCGCCCACTGCCACGCCCCTTGTCACGCCCACTGACACTCCCCTTGTCACGCCCCCTTGTCCCTCCCACTGCCACGCCCCTTGTCACGCCCCTTGCCCCGCCCACTGACACTCCCCTTGTCCCGCCCACTGACACTCCCCTTGTCACGCCCCCTTGTCCCGCCCACTGCCACGCCCCATGTCCCTCCCACTGCCACGCCCCCTTGTCCCGCCCACTGCCACGCCTCCTGGTCCCGCCCACTGCCACGCCCCCTGGTCCCGCCTACTACTGCCACGCCCCCTGTCCCGCCCACTGCCACGCCCCCTTGTCCCGCCCACTGCCACGCCCCCTGGTCCCGCCCACTGCCACGCCTCTTGTCCCACCCACTGACACTCCCCTTGTCACGCCCACTGACACTCCCCTAGTCCCGCCCACTGACACTCCCCTTGTCACGCCCCTTGTCACGCCCCCTTGTCCCACCCACTGACACTCCCCTTGTTACCCCGCCCACTGACACTCCCCTTGTGCCGCCCACTGACACTCCCCTTGTCCCGCCCACTGCCACGCCCACTGCCACGCCCCCATGTCCCGCCTACTGCCACGTCCCTTGTCCCGCCCACTGCCACGCCCCTTGTCCCGCCTACTGCCACGCCCCCATGTCCCGCCTACTGCCACGCCCCCATGTCCCGCCTACTGCCACGCCCCCATGTCCCGCCCACTGACACTCCCCTTGTCCCGCCCACTGACACTCCCCTTGTCCCGCCCCCTTGTCCCTCCCACTGCCACGCCCCTTGTCACGCCCCTTGCCCCGCCCACTGACACTCCCCTTGTCCCGCCCACTGACACTCCCCTTGTCCCGCCCACTGACACTCCCCTTGTCCCGCCCACTGACACTCCCCTTGTCACGCCCCCTTGTCCCGCCCACTGCCACGCCCCCATGTCCCTCCCACTGCCACGCCCCCTTGTCCCGCCCACTGCCACGCCTCCTGGTCCCGCCTACTGCCACGCCCCTTGTCCCGCCCACTGCCACGCCCCCTGTCCCGCCTACTGCCACGCCCCCTTGTCCCGCCTACTGCCACGCCCCCTTGTCCCGCCCACTGCCACGCCCCTTGTCCCGCCTACTGCCACGCCCCTTGGCCCGCCCACTGCCACGCCCCCTTGTCCCGCCCACTGCCACGCCCCCTGTCCCGCCTACTGCCACGCCCCCTTGTCCCGCCCACTGCCACGCCCCCTTGTCCCGCCCACTGCCACGCCCCCTTGTCCCGCCCACTGCCACGCCCCTTGTCCCGCCCACTGCCACGCCCCCTGGTCCCGCCCACTGCCACGCCCCTTGTCCCGCCCACTGCCACGCCCCTTGTCCCGCCTACTGCCACGCCTCTTGTCCCGCCCACTGCCACACCCCCTGTCCCGCCCACTGCCACGCCCCCTGGTCCCGCCTACTGCCACGCCCCTTGTCCCGCCCACTGCCACGCCCCCATGTCCCGCCTACTGCCACGCCTCCTGGTCCCGCCCACTGCCACGCCCCTTGTCACGCCCACTGACACTCCCCTTGTCACGCCCCCTTGTCCCTCCCACTGCCACGCCCCTTGTCACGCCCCTTGCCCCGCCCACTGACACTCCCCTTGTCCCGCCCACTGACACTCCCCTTGTCCCGCCCACTGCCATTGCCAGCTTCCCCAGCAGCAGCCCCAGCAGCCCCAGCATTGAAAAAGCTTTTATATATATTGATATATATATATATAAAATCTTTGATTATCAAAAGACATGACATGACATGACATGAGCATGAGCTGAGCTGAGCTAAAGAAGGGGGACACGCTGCCTGCGGGAACCTAGCCCGCCTTGTTTGGGTGCCTAAATAAAACACTCGGGTCAAGTGGCCTTGTTGCCAAGATGCGTACTGTTGTGTTTTTCCAGGGTGCACTATGGTAGGGTCCCACTGCGTGGCTCCTGCTGCCTGCCACAAGGTAAGCCTGCAGCACCCCACCACACACACACACACACACACACACACACAATCCAGAGGGGAGCCCTGTGGAATAGCTGGCTGGCTGGCTGCATTCCACAGGGGCCCGCCTCAAGCAGTGCCAGCTTCCCCAGCAGCCCCAGCAGCAGCACCAGCAGCAGCCCCAGCAGCCCAGCATTCAAAAAGACTTTATATATACTGATATATATATATATAAAGTCTTTGATTATCAAAAGACATGACATGACATGACATGAGCATGAGCTGAGCTGAGCTAAAGAAGGGGGACACGCTGCCTGCGGGAACCTAGCCCGCCTTGTTACCCCGCCCACTGACACTCCCCTTGTCCCGCCTACTGACACTCCCCTTGTCCCGCCCACTGATACTCCCCTTGTTACCCCGCCCACTGACACTCCCCTTGTCCCGCCCACTGACACTCCCCTTGTCCCGCCCACTGACACTCCCCTTGTCCCTCCCACTGACACTCCCCTTGTCCCTCCCACTGACACTCCCCTTGTCCCGCCCACTGACACTCCCCTTGTCCCTCCCACTGACACTCCCATTGTCCCGCCCACTGACACTCCCATTGTCCCGCCCACTGACACTCCCCTTGTCCCTCCCACTGACACTCCCCTTGTCCCTCCCACTGACACTCCCCTTGTCCCGCCCACTGACACTCCCCTTGTCCCTCCCACTGACACTCCCCTTTTCCCTCCCACTGACACTCCCCTTGTCCCTCCCACTGACACTCCCCTTGTCCCGCCCACTGACACTTCCCTTGTCCCGCCCACTGACACTCCCCTTGTCCCGCCCACTGACACTCCCCTTGTCCCTCCCTCCCACTGACACTCCCCTTGACCCTCCCACTGACACTCCCCTTGTCCCGCTCCCTTGTCCCTCCCCTTGTCCCGCCCACTGACACTCCCCTTGTCCCTCCCACTGACACTCCCCTTGACCCTCCCACTGACACTCCCCTTGTCCCGCCCACTGACACTCCACTTGTCCCGCCCACTGACACTCCCCTTGACCCTCCCACTGACACTCCCCTTGTCCCGCCCACTGACACTCCCCTTGTCCTGCCCACTGACACTCCCCTTGTCCCTCCCACTGACACTCCCCTTGTCCCTCCCACTGCCACTCCCCTTGTCCCTCCCTCCCACTGACACTCCCCTTGACCCTCCCACTGACACTCCCCTTGTCCCGCCCACTGACACTCCCCTTGTCCCTCCCACTGACACTCCCCTTGTCCCGCCCACTGACACTCCCCTTACGCCGCCCACTGACACTCCCCTAGTCCCACCCACTGACACTCCCCTTGTCCCGCCCACTGACACTCCCCTAGTCCCACCCACTGACACGCCCCCATGTCCCGCCCACTGACACTCCCCTTGTCCCGCCCACTGACACTCCCCTTGTCCCGCCCACTGACACTGCCCTTGTCACGCCCCCTTGTCCCTCCCACTGCCACGCCCCTTGTCACGCCCCTTGCCCCGCCCACTGACACTCCCCTTGTCTCGCCCACTGACACTCCCCTTGTCCCGCCCACTGACACTCCCCTTGTCACGCCCCCTTGTCCCGCCCACTGCCACGCCCCCATGTCCATCCCACTGCCACGCCTCCTGGTCCCGCCCACTGCCACGCCCCCTTGTCCCGCCTACTACTGCCACGCCCCTTGTCCCGCCTACTGCCACGCCCCTTGTCCCGCCCACTGACACTCCCCTAGTCCCACCCACTGACACTCCCCTTGTCCCGCCCACTGACACTCCCCTTGTCCCTCCCACTGACACTCCCCTTGCCCCGCCCACTGACACTCCCCTAGTCCCGCCCACTGACACTCCCCTAGTCCCGCCCACTGACACTCCCCTTGTGCCGCCCACTGACACTCCCCTTGTCACGCCCCTTGTCACGCCCCCTTGTCCCACCCACTGACACTCCCCTTGTCCCGCCCACTGACACTCCCCTAGTCCCACCCACTGACACTCCCCTTGTGCCGCCCACTGACACTCCCCTAGTCCCGCCCACTGACACTCCCCTTGCCCCGCCCACTGACACTCCCCTTGTCACGCCCCTTGTCACGCCCCCTTGTCCCACCCACTGACACTCCCCTTGTCCCGCCCACTGACACTCCCCTAGTCCCACCCACTGACACTCCCCTTGTGCCGCCCACTGACACTCCCCTAGTCCCGCCCACTGACACTCCCCTTGCCCCGCCCACTGACACTCCCCTTGTCACGCCCCTTGTCACGCCCCCTTGTCCCACCCACTGACACTCCCCTTGTCCCGCCCACTGACACTCCCCTAGTCCCACCCACTGACACTCCCCTTGTTACCCCGCCCACTGACACTCCCCTTGTGCCGCCCACTGACACTCCCCTTGCCCCGCCCACTGACACTCCCCTTGTGCCGCCCACTGACACTCCCCTAGTCCCGCCCACTGACACTCCCCTTGTGCCGCCCACTGACACTCCCCTTGCCCCGCCCACTGACACTCCCCTTGTCCCGCCCACTGACACTCCCCTAGTCCCGCCCACTGACACTCCCCTTGTCACGCCCCTTGTCACGCCCCCTTGTCCCTCCCACTGCCACGCCCCTTGTCACGCCCCCTTGTCCCGCCCACTGACACTCCCCTTGTCCCGCCCACTGACACTCCCCTTGCCCCGCCCACTGCCACGCCCAATGCCACGCCCCCATGTCCCGCCTACTGCCACGCCCCCATGTCCCGCCCACTGCCACGCCCCTTGTCCCGCCTACTGCCACGCCCCATGTCCCGCCTACTGCCACGCCCCCTGTCCCGCCCACTGCCACGCCCCTTGTCACGCCCACTGACACTCCCCTTGTCACGCCCCCTTGTCCCTCCCACTGCCACGCCCCTTGTCACGCCCCTTGTCCCGCCCACTGACACTCCCCTTGTCACGCCCACTGACACTCCCCTTGTCCCGCCCACTGACACTCCCCTTGTCACGCCCCCTTGTCCCGCCTACTGCCACGCCCCCTGGTCCCGCCCACTGCCACGCCCCCTTGTCCCGCCCACTGCCACGCCCCCTGTCCCGCCTACTGCCACGCCCCCTTGTCCCGCCTACTGCCACGCCCCCTGGTCCCGCCCACTGCCACGCCCCCTTGTCCCGCCCACTGCCACGCCCCCTGGTGCCGCCCACTGACACTCCCCTTGTCCCGCCCACTGACACTCCCCTTGTCCCGCCCACTGCCACGCCCCTTGTCACGCCCACTGACACTCCCCTTGTCACGCCCCCTTGTCCCTCCCACTGCCACGCCCCTTGTCACGCCCCTTGCCCCGCCCACTGACACTCCCCTTGTCCCGCCCACTGACACTCCCCTTGTCACGCCCCCTTGTCCCGCCCACTGCCACGCCCCATGTCCCTCCCACTGCCACGCCCCCTTGTCCCGCCCACTGCCACGCCTCCTGGTCCCGCCCACTGCCACGCCCCCTGGTCCCGCCTACTACTGCCACGCCCCCTGTCCCGCCCACTGCCACGCCCCCTTGTCCCGCCCACTGCCACGCCCCCTGGTCCCGCCCACTGCCACGCCTCTTGTCCCACCCACTGACACTCCCCTTGTCACGCCCACTGACACTCCCCTAGTCCCGCCCACTGACACTCCCCTTGTCACGCCCCTTGTCACGCCCCCTTGTCCCACCCACTGACACTCCCCTTGTTACCCCGCCCACTGACACTCCCCTTGTGCCGCCCACTGACACTCCCCTTGTCCCGCCCACTGCCACGCCCACTGCCACGCCCCCATGTCCCGCCTACTGCCACGTCCCTTGTCCCGCCCACTGCCACGCCCCTTGTCCCGCCTACTGCCACGCCCCCATGTCCCGCCTACTGCCACGCCCCCATGTCCCGCCTACTGCCACGCCCCCATGTCCCGCCCACTGACACTCCCCTTGTCCCGCCCACTGACACTCCCCTTGTCCCGCCCCCTTGTCCCTCCCACTGCCACGCCCCTTGTCACGCCCCTTGCCCCGCCCACTGACACTCCCCTTGTCCCGCCCACTGACACTCCCCTTGTCCCGCCCACTGACACTCCCCTTGTCCCGCCCACTGACACTCCCCTTGTCACGCCCCCTTGTCCCGCCCACTGCCACGCCCCCATGTCCCTCCCACTGCCACGCCCCCTTGTCCCGCCCACTGCCACGCCTCCTGGTCCCGCCTACTGCCACGCCCCTTGTCCCGCCCACTGCCACGCCCCCTGTCCCGCCTACTGCCACGCCCCCTTGTCCCGCCTACTGCCACGCCCCCTTGTCCCGCCCACTGCCACGCCCCTTGTCCCGCCTACTGCCACGCCCCTTGGCCCGCCCACTGCCACGCCCCCTTGTCCCGCCCACTGCCACGCCCCCTGTCCCGCCTACTGCCACGCCCCCTTGTCCCGCCCACTGCCACGCCCCCTTGTCCCGCCCACTGCCACGCCCCCTTGTCCCGCCCACTGCCACGCCCCTTGTCCCGCCCACTGCCACGCCCCCTGGTCCCGCCCACTGCCACGCCCCTTGTCCCGCCCACTGCCACGCCCCTTGTCCCGCCTACTGCCACGCCTCTTGTCCCGCCCACTGCCACACCCCCTGTCCCGCCCACTGCCACGCCCCCTGGTCCCGCCTACTGCCACGCCCCTTGTCCCGCCCACTGCCACGCCCCCATGTCCCGCCTACTGCCACGCCTCCTGGTCCCGCCCACTGCCACGCCCCTTGTCACGCCCACTGACACTCCCCTTGTCACGCCCCCTTGTCCCTCCCACTGCCACGCCCCTTGTCACGCCCCTTGCCCCGCCCACTGACACTCCCCTTGTCCCGCCCACTGACACTCCCCTTGTCCCGCCCACTGCCATTGCCAGCTTCCCCAGCAGCAGCCCCAGCAGCCCCAGCATTGAAAAAGCTTTTATATATATTGATATATATATATATAAAATCTTTGATTATCAAAAGACATGACATGACATGACATGAGCATGAGCTGAGCTGAGCTAAAGAAGGGGGACACGCTGCCTGCGGGAACCTAGCCCGCCTTGTTTGGGTGCCTAAATAAAACACTCGGGTCAAGTGGCCTTGTTGCCAAGATGCGTACTGTTGTGTTTTTCCAGGGTGCACTATGGTAGGGTCCCACTGCGTGGCTCCTGCTGCCTGCCACAAGGTAAGCCTGCAGCACCCCACCACACACACACACACACACACACACACACAATCCAGAGGGGAGCCCTGTGGAATAGCTGGCTGGCTGGCTGCATTCCACAGGGGCCCGCCTCAAGCAGTGCCAGCTTCCCCAGCAGCCCCAGCAGCAGCACCAGCAGCAGCCCCAGCAGCCCAGCATTCAAAAAGACTTTATATATACTGATATATATATATATAAAGTCTTTGATTATCAAAAGACATGACATGACATGACATGAGCATGAGCTGAGCTGAGCTAAAGAAGGGGGACACGCTGCCTGCGGGAACCTAGCCCGCCTTGTTACCCCGCCCACTGACACTCCCCTTGTCCCGCCTACTGACACTCCCCTTGTCCCGCCCACTGATACTCCCCTTGTTACCCCGCCCACTGACACTCCCCTTGTCCCGCCCACTGACACTCCCCTTGTCCCGCCCACTGACACTCCCCTTGTCCCTCCCACTGACACTCCCCTTGTCCCTCCCACTGACACTCCCCTTGTCCCGCCCACTGACACTCCCCTTGTCCCTCCCACTGACACTCCCATTGTCCCGCCCACTGACACTCCCATTGTCCCGCCCACTGACACTCCCCTTGTCCCTCCCACTGACACTCCCCTTGTCCCTCCCACTGACACTCCCCTTGTCCCGCCCACTGACACTCCCCTTGTCCCTCCCACTGACACTCCCCTTTTCCCTCCCACTGACACTCCCCTTGTCCCTCCCACTGACACTCCCCTTGTCCCGCCCACTGACACTTCCCTTGTCCCGCCCACTGACACTCCCCTTGTCCCGCCCACTGACACTCCCCTTGTCCCTCCCTCCCACTGACACTCCCCTTGACCCTCCCACTGACACTCCCCTTGTCCCGCTCCCTTGTCCCTCCCCTTGTCCCGCCCACTGACACTCCCCTTGTCCCTCCCACTGACACTCCCCTTGACCCTCCCACTGACACTCCCCTTGTCCCGCCCACTGACACTCCACTTGTCCCGCCCACTGACACTCCCCTTGACCCTCCCACTGACACTCCCCTTGTCCCGCCCACTGACACTCCCCTTGTCCTGCCCACTGACACTCCCCTTGTCCCTCCCACTGACACTCCCCTTGTCCCTCCCACTGCCACTCCCCTTGTCCCTCCCTCCCACTGACACTCCCCTTGACCCTCCCACTGACACTCCCCTTGTCCCGCCCACTGACACTCCCCTTGTCCCTCCCACTGACACTCCCCTTGTCCCGCCCACTGACACTCCCCTTACGCCGCCCACTGACACTCCCCTAGTCCCACCCACTGACACTCCCCTTGTCCCGCCCACTGACACTCCCCTAGTCCCACCCACTGACACGCCCCCATGTCCCGCCCACTGACACTCCCCTTGTCCCGCCCACTGACACTCCCCTTGTCCCGCCCACTGACACTGCCCTTGTCACGCCCCCTTGTCCCTCCCACTGCCACGCCCCTTGTCACGCCCCTTGCCCCGCCCACTGACACTCCCCTTGTCTCGCCCACTGACACTCCCCTTGTCCCGCCCACTGACACTCCCCTTGTCACGCCCCCTTGTCCCGCCCACTGCCACGCCCCCATGTCCATCCCACTGCCACGCCTCCTGGTCCCGCCCACTGCCACGCCCCCTTGTCCCGCCTACTACTGCCACGCCCCTTGTCCCGCCTACTGCCACGCCCCTTGTCCCGCCCACTGACACTCCCCTAGTCCCACCCACTGACACTCCCCTTGTCCCGCCCACTGACACTCCCCTTGTCCCTCCCACTGACACTCCCCTTGCCCCGCCCACTGACACTCCCCTAGTCCCGCCCACTGACACTCCCCTAGTCCCGCCCACTGACACTCCCCTTGTGCCGCCCACTGACACTCCCCTTGTCACGCCCCTTGTCACGCCCCCTTGTCCCACCCACTGACACTCCCCTTGTCCCGCCCACTGACACTCCCCTAGTCCCACCCACTGACACTCCCCTTGTGCCGCCCACTGACACTCCCCTAGTCCCGCCCACTGACACTCCCCTTGCCCCGCCCACTGACACTCCCCTTGTCACGCCCCTTGTCACGCCCCCTTGTCCCACCCACTGACACTCCCCTTGTCCCGCCCACTGACACTCCCCTAGTCCCACCCACTGACACTCCCCTTGTGCCGCCCACTGACACTCCCCTAGTCCCGCCCACTGACACTCCCCTTGCCCCGCCCACTGACACTCCCCTTGTCACGCCCCTTGTCACGCCCCCTTGTCCCACCCACTGACACTCCCCTTGTCCCGCCCACTGACACTCCCCTAGTCCCACCCACTGACACTCCCCTTGTTACCCCGCCCACTGACACTCCCCTTGTGCCGCCCACTGACACTCCCCTTGCCCCGCCCACTGACACTCCCCTTGTGCCGCCCACTGACACTCCCCTAGTCCCGCCCACTGACACTCCCCTTGTGCCGCCCACTGACACTCCCCTTGCCCCGCCCACTGACACTCCCCTTGTCCCGCCCACTGACACTCCCCTAGTCCCGCCCACTGACACTCCCCTTGTCACGCCCCTTGTCACGCCCCCTTGTCCCTCCCACTGCCACGCCCCTTGTCACGCCCCCTTGTCCCGCCCACTGACACTCCCCTTGTCCCGCCCACTGACACTCCCCTTGCCCCGCCCACTGCCACGCCCAATGCCACGCCCCCATGTCCCGCCTACTGCCACGCCCCCATGTCCCGCCCACTGCCACGCCCCTTGTCCCGCCTACTGCCACGCCCCATGTCCCGCCTACTGCCACGCCCCCTGTCCCGCCCACTGCCACGCCCCTTGTCACGCCCACTGACACTCCCCTTGTCACGCCCCCTTGTCCCTCCCACTGCCACGCCCCTTGTCACGCCCCTTGTCCCGCCCACTGACACTCCCCTTGTCACGCCCCCTTGTCCCGCCCACTGACACTCCCCTTGTCCCGCCCACTGACACTCCCCTTGTCCCGCCCACTGACACTCCCCTTGTCACGCCCCCTTGTCCCGCCTACTGCCACGCCCCCTGGTCCCGCCCACTGCCACGCCCCCTTGTCCCGCCCACTGCCACGCCCCCTGTCCCGCCTACTGCCACGCCCCCTTGTCCCGCCTACTGCCACGCCCCCTGGTCCCGCCCACTGCCACGCCCCCTTGTCCCGCCCACTGCCACGCCCCCTGGTGCCGCCCACTGACACTCCCCTTGTCCCGCCCACTGACACTCCCCTTGTCCCGCCCACTGCCACGCCCCTTGTCACGCCCACTGACACTCCCCTTGTCACGCCCCCTTGTCCCTCCCACTGCCACGCCCCTTGTCACGCCCCTTGCCCCGCCCACTGACACTCCCCTTGTCCCGCCCACTGACACTCCCCTTGTCACGCCCCCTTGTCCCGCCCACTGCCACGCCCCATGTCCCTCCCACTGCCACGCCCCCTTGTCCCGCCCACTGCCACGCCTCCTGGTCCCGCCCACTGCCACGCCCCCTGGTCCCGCCTACTACTGCCACGCCCCCTGTCCCGCCCACTGCCACGCCCCCTTGTCCCGCCCACTGCCACGCCCCCTGGTCCCGCCCACTGCCACGCCTCTTGTCCCACCCACTGACACTCCCCTTGTCACGCCCACTGACACTCCCCTAGTCCCGCCCACTGACACTCCCCTTGTCACGCCCCTTGTCACGCCCCCTTGTCCCACCCACTGACACTCCCCTTGTTACCCCGCCCACTGACACTCCCCTTGTGCCGCCCACTGACACTCCCCTTGTCCCGCCCACTGCCACGCCCACTGCCACGCCCCCATGTCCCGCCTACTGCCACGTCCCTTGTCCCGCCCACTGCCACGCCCCTTGTCCCGCCTACTGCCACGCCCCCATGTCCCGCCTACTGCCACGCCCCCATGTCCCGCCTACTGCCACGCCCCCATGTCCCGCCCACTGACACTCCCCTTGTCCCGCCCACTGACACTCCCCTTGTCCCGCCCCCTTGTCCCTCCCACTGCCACGCCCCTTGTCACGCCCCTTGCCCCGCCCACTGACACTCCCCTTGTCCCGCCCACTGACACTCCCCTTGTCCCGCCCACTGACACTCCCCTTGTCCCGCCCACTGACACTCCCCTTGTCACGCCCCCTTGTCCCGCCCACTGCCACGCCCCCATGTCCCTCCCACTGCCACGCCCCCTTGTCCCGCCCACTGCCACGCCTCCTGGTCCCGCCTACTGCCACGCCCCTTGTCCCGCCCACTGCCACGCCCCCTGTCCCGCCTACTGCCACGCCCCCTTGTCCCGCCTACTGCCACGCCCCCTTGTCCCGCCCACTGCCACGCCCCTTGTCCCGCCTACTGCCACGCCCCTTGGCCCGCCCACTGCCACGCCCCCTTGTCCCGCCCACTGCCACGCCCCCTGTCCCGCCTACTGCCACGCCCCCTTGTCCCGCCCACTGCCACGCCCCCTTGTCCCGCCCACTGCCACGCCCCCTTGTCCCGCCCACTGCCACGCCCCTTGTCCCGCCCACTGCCACGCCCCCTGGTCCCGCCCACTGCCACGCCCCTTGTCCCGCCCACTGCCACGCCCCTTGTCCCGCCTACTGCCACGCCTCTTGTCCCGCCCACTGCCACACCCCCTGTCCCGCCCACTGCCACGCCCCCTGGTCCCGCCTACTGCCACGCCCCTTGTCCCGCCCACTGCCACGCCCCCATGTCCCGCCTACTGCCACGCCTCCTGGTCCCGCCCACTGCCACGCCCCTTGTCACGCCCACTGACACTCCCCTTGTCACGCCCCCTTGTCCCTCCCACTGCCACGCCCCTTGTCACGCCCCTTGCCCCGCCCACTGACACTCCCCTTGTCCCGCCCACTGACACTCCCCTTGTCCCGCCCACTGCCATTGCCAGCTTCCCCAGCAGCAGCCCCAGCAGCCCCAGCATTGAAAAAGCTTTTATATATATTGATATATATATATATAAAATCTTTGATTATCAAAAGACATGACATGACATGACATGAGCATGAGCTGAGCTGAGCTAAAGAAGGGGGACACGCTGCCTGCGGGAACCTAGCCCGCCTTGTTTGGGTGCCTAAATAAAACACTCGGGTCAAGTGGCCTTGTTGCCAAGATGCGTACTGTTGTGTTTTTCCAGGGTGCACTATGGTAGGGTCCCACTGCGTGGCTCCTGCTGCCTGCCACAAGGTAAGCCTGCAGCACCCCACCACACACACACACACACACACACACACACAATCCAGAGGGGAGCCCTGTGGAATAGCTGGCTGGCTGGCTGCATTCCACAGGGGCCCGCCTCAAGCAGTGCCAGCTTCCCCAGCAGCCCCAGCAGCAGCACCAGCAGCAGCCCCAGCAGCCCAGCATTCAAAAAGACTTTATATATACTGATATATATATATATAAAGTCTTTGATTATCAAAAGACATGACATGACATGACATGAGCATGAGCTGAGCTGAGCTAAAGAAGGGGGACACGCTGCCTGCGGGAACCTAGCCCGCCTTGTTACCCCGCCCACTGACACTCCCCTTGTCCCGCCTACTGACACTCCCCTTGTCCCGCCCACTGATACTCCCCTTGTTACCCCGCCCACTGACACTCCCCTTGTCCCGCCCACTGACACTCCCCTTGTCCCGCCCACTGACACTCCCCTTGTCCCTCCCACTGACACTCCCCTTGTCCCTCCCACTGACACTCCCCTTGTCCCGCCCACTGACACTCCCCTTGTCCCTCCCACTGACACTCCCATTGTCCCGCCCACTGACACTCCCATTGTCCCGCCCACTGACACTCCCCTTGTCCCTCCCACTGACACTCCCCTTGTCCCTCCCACTGACACTCCCCTTGTCCCGCCCACTGACACTCCCCTTGTCCCTCCCACTGACACTCCCCTTTTCCCTCCCACTGACACTCCCCTTGTCCCTCCCACTGACACTCCCCTTGTCCCGCCCACTGACACTTCCCTTGTCCCGCCCACTGACACTCCCCTTGTCCCGCCCACTGACACTCCCCTTGTCCCTCCCTCCCACTGACACTCCCCTTGACCCTCCCACTGACACTCCCCTTGTCCCGCTCCCTTGTCCCTCCCCTTGTCCCGCCCACTGACACTCCCCTTGTCCCTCCCACTGACACTCCCCTTGACCCTCCCACTGACACTCCCCTTGTCCCGCCCACTGACACTCCACTTGTCCCGCCCACTGACACTCCCCTTGACCCTCCCACTGACACTCCCCTTGTCCCGCCCACTGACACTCCCCTTGTCCTGCCCACTGACACTCCCCTTGTCCCTCCCACTGACACTCCCCTTGTCCCTCCCACTGCCACTCCCCTTGTCCCTCCCTCCCACTGACACTCCCCTTGACCCTCCCACTGACACTCCCCTTGTCCCGCCCACTGACACTCCCCTTGTCCCTCCCACTGACACTCCCCTTGTCCCGCCCACTGACACTCCCCTTACGCCGCCCACTGACACTCCCCTAGTCCCACCCACTGACACTCCCCTTGTCCCGCCCACTGACACTCCCCTAGTCCCACCCACTGACACGCCCCCATGTCCCGCCCACTGACACTCCCCTTGTCCCGCCCACTGACACTCCCCTTGTCCCGCCCACTGACACTGCCCTTGTCACGCCCCCTTGTCCCTCCCACTGCCACGCCCCTTGTCACGCCCCTTGCCCCGCCCACTGACACTCCCCTTGTCTCGCCCACTGACACTCCCCTTGTCCCGCCCACTGACACTCCCCTTGTCACGCCCCCTTGTCCCGCCCACTGCCACGCCCCCATGTCCATCCCACTGCCACGCCTCCTGGTCCCGCCCACTGCCACGCCCCCTTGTCCCGCCTACTACTGCCACGCCCCTTGTCCCGCCTACTGCCACGCCCCTTGTCCCGCCCACTGACACTCCCCTAGTCCCACCCACTGACACTCCCCTTGTCCCGCCCACTGACACTCCCCTTGTCCCTCCCACTGACACTCCCCTTGCCCCGCCCACTGACACTCCCCTAGTCCCGCCCACTGACACTCCCCTAGTCCCGCCCACTGACACTCCCCTTGTGCCGCCCACTGACACTCCCCTTGTCACGCCCCTTGTCACGCCCCCTTGTCCCACCCACTGACACTCCCCTTGTCCCGCCCACTGACACTCCCCTAGTCCCACCCACTGACACTCCCCTTGTGCCGCCCACTGACACTCCCCTAGTCCCGCCCACTGACACTCCCCTTGCCCCGCCCACTGACACTCCCCTTGTCACGCCCCTTGTCACGCCCCCTTGTCCCACCCACTGACACTCCCCTTGTCCCGCCCACTGACACTCCCCTAGTCCCACCCACTGACACTCCCCTTGTGCCGCCCACTGACACTCCCCTAGTCCCGCCCACTGACACTCCCCTTGCCCCGCCCACTGACACTCCCCTTGTCACGCCCCTTGTCACGCCCCCTTGTCCCACCCACTGACACTCCCCTTGTCCCGCCCACTGACACTCCCCTAGTCCCACCCACTGACACTCCCCTTGTTACCCCGCCCACTGACACTCCCCTTGTGCCGCCCACTGACACTCCCCTTGCCCCGCCCACTGACACTCCCCTTGTGCCGCCCACTGACACTCCCCTAGTCCCGCCCACTGACACTCCCCTTGTGCCGCCCACTGACACTCCCCTTGCCCCGCCCACTGACACTCCCCTTGTCCCGCCCACTGACACTCCCCTAGTCCCGCCCACTGACACTCCCCTTGTCACGCCCCTTGTCACGCCCCCTTGTCCCTCCCACTGCCACGCCCCTTGTCACGCCCCCTTGTCCCGCCCACTGACACTCCCCTTGTCCCGCCCACTGACACTCCCCTTGCCCCGCCCACTGCCACGCCCAATGCCACGCCCCCATGTCCCGCCTACTGCCACGCCCCCATGTCCCGCCCACTGCCACGCCCCTTGTCCCGCCTACTGCCACGCCCCATGTCCCGCCTACTGCCACGCCCCCTGTCCCGCCCACTGCCACGCCCCTTGTCACGCCCACTGACACTCCCCTTGTCACGCCCCCTTGTCCCTCCCACTGCCACGCCCCTTGTCACGCCCCTTGTCCCGCCCACTGACACTCCCCTTGTCACGCCCCCTTGTCCCGCCCACTGACACTCCCCTTGTCCCGCCCACTGACACTCCCCTTGTCCCGCCCACTGACACTCCCCTTGTCACGCCCCCTTGTCCCGCCTACTGCCACGCCCCCTGGTCCCGCCCACTGCCACGCCCCCTTGTCCCGCCCACTGCCACGCCCCCTGTCCCGCCTACTGCCACGCCCCCTTGTCCCGCCTACTGCCACGCCCCCTGGTCCCGCCCACTGCCACGCCCCCTTGTCCCGCCCACTGCCACGCCCCCTGGTGCCGCCCACTGACACTCCCCTTGTCCCGCCCACTGACACTCCCCTTGTCCCGCCCACTGCCACGCCCCTTGTCACGCCCACTGACACTCCCCTTGTCACGCCCCCTTGTCCCTCCCACTGCCACGCCCCTTGTCACGCCCCTTGCCCCGCCCACTGACACTCCCCTTGTCCCGCCCACTGACACTCCCCTTGTCACGCCCCCTTGTCCCGCCCACTGCCACGCCCCATGTCCCTCCCACTGCCACGCCCCCTTGTCCCGCCCACTGCCACGCCTCCTGGTCCCGCCCACTGCCACGCCCCCTGGTCCCGCCTACTACTGCCACGCCCCCTGTCCCGCCCACTGCCACGCCCCCTTGTCCCGCCCACTGCCACGCCCCCTGGTCCCGCCCACTGCCACGCCTCTTGTCCCACCCACTGACACTCCCCTTGTCACGCCCACTGACACTCCCCTAGTCCCGCCCACTGACACTCCCCTTGTCACGCCCCTTGTCACGCCCCCTTGTCCCACCCACTGACACTCCCCTTGTTACCCCGCCCACTGACACTCCCCTTGTGCCGCCCACTGACACTCCCCTTGTCCCGCCCACTGCCACGCCCACTGCCACGCCCCCATGTCCCGCCTACTGCCACGTCCCTTGTCCCGCCCACTGCCACGCCCCTTGTCCCGCCTACTGCCACGCCCCCATGTCCCGCCTACTGCCACGCCCCCATGTCCCGCCTACTGCCACGCCCCCATGTCCCGCCCACTGACACTCCCCTTGTCCCGCCCACTGACACTCCCCTTGTCCCGCCCCCTTGTCCCTCCCACTGCCACGCCCCTTGTCACGCCCCTTGCCCCGCCCACTGACACTCCCCTTGTCCCGCCCACTGACACTCCCCTTGTCCCGCCCACTGACACTCCCCTTGTCCCGCCCACTGACACTCCCCTTGTCACGCCCCCTTGTCCCGCCCACTGCCACGCCCCCATGTCCCTCCCACTGCCACGCCCCCTTGTCCCGCCCACTGCCACGCCTCCTGGTCCCGCCTACTGCCACGCCCCTTGTCCCGCCCACTGCCACGCCCCCTGTCCCGCCTACTGCCACGCCCCCTTGTCCCGCCTACTGCCACGCCCCCTTGTCCCGCCCACTGCCACGCCCCTTGTCCCGCCTACTGCCACGCCCCTTGGCCCGCCCACTGCCACGCCCCCTTGTCCCGCCCACTGCCACGCCCCCTGTCCCGCCTACTGCCACGCCCCCTTGTCCCGCCCACTGCCACGCCCCCTTGTCCCGCCCACTGCCACGCCCCCTTGTCCCGCCCACTGCCACGCCCCTTGTCCCGCCCACTGCCACGCCCCCTGGTCCCGCCCACTGCCACGCCCCTTGTCCCGCCCACTGCCACGCCCCTTGTCCCGCCTACTGCCACGCCTCTTGTCCCGCCCACTGCCACACCCCCTGTCCCGCCCACTGCCACGCCCCCTGGTCCCGCCTACTGCCACGCCCCTTGTCCCGCCCACTGCCACGCCCCCATGTCCCGCCTACTGCCACGCCTCCTGGTCCCGCCCACTGCCACGCCCCTTGTCACGCCCACTGACACTCCCCTTGTCACGCCCCCTTGTCCCTCCCACTGCCACGCCCCTTGTCACGCCCCTTGCCCCGCCCACTGACACTCCCCTTGTCCCGCCCACTGACACTCCCCTTGTCCCGCCCACTGCCATTGCCAGCTTCCCCAGCAGCAGCCCCAGCAGCCCCAGCATTGAAAAAGCTTTTATATATATTGATATATATATATATAAAATCTTTGATTATCAAAAGACATGACATGACATGACATGAGCATGAGCTGAGCTGAGCTAAAGAAGGGGGACACGCTGCCTGCGGGAACCTAGCCCGCCTTGTTTGGGTGCCTAAATAAAACACTCGGGTCAAGTGGCCTTGTTGCCAAGATGCGTACTGTTGTGTTTTTCCAGGGTGCACTATGGTAGGGTCCCACTGCGTGGCTCCTGCTGCCTGCCACAAGGTAAGCCTGCAGCACCCCACCACACACACACACACACACACACACACACAATCCAGAGGGGAGCCCTGTGGAATAGCTGGCTGGCTGGCTGCATTCCACAGGGGCCCGCCTCAAGCAGTGCCAGCTTCCCCAGCAGCCCCAGCAGCAGCACCAGCAGCAGCCCCAGCAGCCCAGCATTCAAAAAGACTTTATATATACTGATATATATATATATAAAGTCTTTGATTATCAAAAGACATGACATGACATGACATGAGCATGAGCTGAGCTGAGCTAAAGAAGGGGGACACGCTGCCTGCGGGAACCTAGCCCGCCTTGTTACCCCGCCCACTGACACTCCCCTTGTCCCGCCTACTGACACTCCCCTTGTCCCGCCCACTGATACTCCCCTTGTTACCCCGCCCACTGACACTCCCCTTGTCCCGCCCACTGACACTCCCCTTGTCCCGCCCACTGACACTCCCCTTGTCCCTCCCACTGACACTCCCCTTGTCCCTCCCACTGACACTCCCCTTGTCCCGCCCACTGACACTCCCCTTGTCCCTCCCACTGACACTCCCATTGTCCCGCCCACTGACACTCCCATTGTCCCGCCCACTGACACTCCCCTTGTCCCTCCCACTGACACTCCCCTTGTCCCTCCCACTGACACTCCCCTTGTCCCGCCCACTGACACTCCCCTTGTCCCTCCCACTGACACTCCCCTTTTCCCTCCCACTGACACTCCCCTTGTCCCTCCCACTGACACTCCCCTTGTCCCGCCCACTGACACTTCCCTTGTCCCGCCCACTGACACTCCCCTTGTCCCGCCCACTGACACTCCCCTTGTCCCTCCCTCCCACTGACACTCCCCTTGACCCTCCCACTGACACTCCCCTTGTCCCGCTCCCTTGTCCCTCCCCTTGTCCCGCCCACTGACACTCCCCTTGTCCCTCCCACTGACACTCCCCTTGACCCTCCCACTGACACTCCCCTTGTCCCGCCCACTGACACTCCACTTGTCCCGCCCACTGACACTCCCCTTGACCCTCCCACTGACACTCCCCTTGTCCCGCCCACTGACACTCCCCTTGTCCTGCCCACTGACACTCCCCTTGTCCCTCCCACTGACACTCCCCTTGTCCCTCCCACTGCCACTCCCCTTGTCCCTCCCTCCCACTGACACTCCCCTTGACCCTCCCACTGACACTCCCCTTGTCCCGCCCACTGACACTCCCCTTGTCCCTCCCACTGACACTCCCCTTGTCCCGCCCACTGACACTCCCCTTACGCCGCCCACTGACACTCCCCTAGTCCCACCCACTGACACTCCCCTTGTCCCGCCCACTGACACTCCCCTAGTCCCACCCACTGACACGCCCCCATGTCCCGCCCACTGACACTCCCCTTGTCCCGCCCACTGACACTCCCCTTGTCCCGCCCACTGACACTGCCCTTGTCACGCCCCCTTGTCCCTCCCACTGCCACGCCCCTTGTCACGCCCCTTGCCCCGCCCACTGACACTCCCCTTGTCTCGCCCACTGACACTCCCCTTGTCCCGCCCACTGACACTCCCCTTGTCACGCCCCCTTGTCCCGCCCACTGCCACGCCCCCATGTCCATCCCACTGCCACGCCTCCTGGTCCCGCCCACTGCCACGCCCCCTTGTCCCGCCTACTACTGCCACGCCCCTTGTCCCGCCTACTGCCACGCCCCTTGTCCCGCCCACTGACACTCCCCTAGTCCCACCCACTGACACTCCCCTTGTCCCGCCCACTGACACTCCCCTTGTCCCTCCCACTGACACTCCCCTTGCCCCGCCCACTGACACTCCCCTAGTCCCGCCCACTGACACTCCCCTAGTCCCGCCCACTGACACTCCCCTTGTGCCGCCCACTGACACTCCCCTTGTCACGCCCCTTGTCACGCCCCCTTGTCCCACCCACTGACACTCCCCTTGTCCCGCCCACTGACACTCCCCTAGTCCCACCCACTGACACTCCCCTTGTGCCGCCCACTGACACTCCCCTAGTCCCGCCCACTGACACTCCCCTTGCCCCGCCCACTGACACTCCCCTTGTCACGCCCCTTGTCACGCCCCCTTGTCCCACCCACTGACACTCCCCTTGTCCCGCCCACTGACACTCCCCTAGTCCCACCCACTGACACTCCCCTTGTGCCGCCCACTGACACTCCCCTAGTCCCGCCCACTGACACTCCCCTTGCCCCGCCCACTGACACTCCCCTTGTCACGCCCCTTGTCACGCCCCCTTGTCCCACCCACTGACACTCCCCTTGTCCCGCCCACTGACACTCCCCTAGTCCCACCCACTGACACTCCCCTTGTTACCCCGCCCACTGACACTCCCCTTGTGCCGCCCACTGACACTCCCCTTGCCCCGCCCACTGACACTCCCCTTGTGCCGCCCACTGACACTCCCCTAGTCCCGCCCACTGACACTCCCCTTGTGCCGCCCACTGACACTCCCCTTGCCCCGCCCACTGACACTCCCCTTGTCCCGCCCACTGACACTCCCCTAGTCCCGCCCACTGACACTCCCCTTGTCACGCCCCTTGTCACGCCCCCTTGTCCCTCCCACTGCCACGCCCCTTGTCACGCCCCCTTGTCCCGCCCACTGACACTCCCCTTGTCCCGCCCACTGACACTCCCCTTGCCCCGCCCACTGCCACGCCCAATGCCACGCCCCCATGTCCCGCCTACTGCCACGCCCCCATGTCCCGCCCACTGCCACGCCCCTTGTCCCGCCTACTGCCACGCCCCATGTCCCGCCTACTGCCACGCCCCCTGTCCCGCCCACTGCCACGCCCCTTGTCACGCCCACTGACACTCCCCTTGTCACGCCCCCTTGTCCCTCCCACTGCCACGCCCCTTGTCACGCCCCTTGTCCCGCCCACTGACACTCCCCTTGTCACGCCCCCTTGTCCCGCCCACTGACACTCCCCTTGTCCCGCCCACTGACACTCCCCTTGTCCCGCCCACTGACACTCCCCTTGTCACGCCCCCTTGTCCCGCCTACTGCCACGCCCCCTGGTCCCGCCCACTGCCACGCCCCCTTGTCCCGCCCACTGCCACGCCCCCTGTCCCGCCTACTGCCACGCCCCCTTGTCCCGCCTACTGCCACGCCCCCTGGTCCCGCCCACTGCCACGCCCCCTTGTCCCGCCCACTGCCACGCCCCCTGGTGCCGCCCACTGACACTCCCCTTGTCCCGCCCACTGACACTCCCCTTGTCCCGCCCACTGCCACGCCCCTTGTCACGCCCACTGACACTCCCCTTGTCACGCCCCCTTGTCCCTCCCACTGCCACGCCCCTTGTCACGCCCCTTGCCCCGCCCACTGACACTCCCCTTGTCCCGCCCACTGACACTCCCCTTGTCACGCCCCCTTGTCCCGCCCACTGCCACGCCCCATGTCCCTCCCACTGCCACGCCCCCTTGTCCCGCCCACTGCCACGCCTCCTGGTCCCGCCCACTGCCACGCCCCCTGGTCCCGCCTACTACTGCCACGCCCCCTGTCCCGCCCACTGCCACGCCCCCTTGTCCCGCCCACTGCCACGCCCCCTGGTCCCGCCCACTGCCACGCCTCTTGTCCCACCCACTGACACTCCCCTTGTCACGCCCACTGACACTCCCCTAGTCCCGCCCACTGACACTCCCCTTGTCACGCCCCTTGTCACGCCCCCTTGTCCCACCCACTGACACTCCCCTTGTTACCCCGCCCACTGACACTCCCCTTGTGCCGCCCACTGACACTCCCCTTGTCCCGCCCACTGCCACGCCCACTGCCACGCCCCCATGTCCCGCCTACTGCCACGTCCCTTGTCCCGCCCACTGCCACGCCCCTTGTCCCGCCTACTGCCACGCCCCCATGTCCCGCCTACTGCCACGCCCCCATGTCCCGCCTACTGCCACGCCCCCATGTCCCGCCCACTGACACTCCCCTTGTCCCGCCCACTGACACTCCCCTTGTCCCGCCCCCTTGTCCCTCCCACTGCCACGCCCCTTGTCACGCCCCTTGCCCCGCCCACTGACACTCCCCTTGTCCCGCCCACTGACACTCCCCTTGTCCCGCCCACTGACACTCCCCTTGTCCCGCCCACTGACACTCCCCTTGTCACGCCCCCTTGTCCCGCCCACTGCCACGCCCCCATGTCCCTCCCACTGCCACGCCCCCTTGTCCCGCCCACTGCCACGCCTCCTGGTCCCGCCTACTGCCACGCCCCTTGTCCCGCCCACTGCCACGCCCCCTGTCCCGCCTACTGCCACGCCCCCTTGTCCCGCCTACTGCCACGCCCCCTTGTCCCGCCCACTGCCACGCCCCTTGTCCCGCCTACTGCCACGCCCCTTGGCCCGCCCACTGCCACGCCCCCTTGTCCCGCCCACTGCCACGCCCCCTGTCCCGCCTACTGCCACGCCCCCTTGTCCCGCCCACTGCCACGCCCCCTTGTCCCGCCCACTGCCACGCCCCCTTGTCCCGCCCACTGCCACGCCCCTTGTCCCGCCCACTGCCACGCCCCCTGGTCCCGCCCACTGCCACGCCCCTTGTCCCGCCCACTGCCACGCCCCTTGTCCCGCCTACTGCCACGCCTCTTGTCCCGCCCACTGCCACACCCCCTGTCCCGCCCACTGCCACGCCCCCTGGTCCCGCCTACTGCCACGCCCCTTGTCCCGCCCACTGCCACGCCCCCATGTCCCGCCTACTGCCACGCCTCCTGGTCCCGCCCACTGCCACGCCCCTTGTCACGCCCACTGACACTCCCCTTGTCACGCCCCCTTGTCCCTCCCACTGCCACGCCCCTTGTCACGCCCCTTGCCCCGCCCACTGACACTCCCCTTGTCCCGCCCACTGACACTCCCCTTGTCCCGCCCACTGCCATTGCCAGCTTCCCCAGCAGCAGCCCCAGCAGCCCCAGCATTGAAAAAGCTTTTATATATATTGATATATATATATATAAAATCTTTGATTATCAAAAGACATGACATGACATGACATGAGCATGAGCTGAGCTGAGCTAAAGAAGGGGGACACGCTGCCTGCGGGAACCTAGCCCGCCTTGTTTGGGTGCCTAAATAAAACACTCGGGTCAAGTGGCCTTGTTGCCAAGATGCGTACTGTTGTGTTTTTCCAGGGTGCACTATGGTAGGGTCCCACTGCGTGGCTCCTGCTGCCTGCCACAAGGTAAGCCTGCAGCACCCCACCACACACACACACACACACACACACACACAATCCAGAGGGGAGCCCTGTGGAATAGCTGGCTGGCTGGCTGCATTCCACAGGGGCCCGCCTCAAGCAGTGCCAGCTTCCCCAGCAGCCCCAGCAGCAGCACCAGCAGCAGCCCCAGCAGCCCAGCATTCAAAAAGACTTTATATATACTGATATATATATATATAAAGTCTTTGATTATCAAAAGACATGACATGACATGACATGAGCATGAGCTGAGCTGAGCTAAAGAAGGGGGACACGCTGCCTGCGGGAACCTAGCCCGCCTTGTTACCCCGCCCACTGACACTCCCCTTGTCCCGCCTACTGACACTCCCCTTGTCCCGCCCACTGATACTCCCCTTGTTACCCCGCCCACTGACACTCCCCTTGTCCCGCCCACTGACACTCCCCTTGTCCCGCCCACTGACACTCCCCTTGTCCCTCCCACTGACACTCCCCTTGTCCCTCCCACTGACACTCCCCTTGTCCCGCCCACTGACACTCCCCTTGTCCCTCCCACTGACACTCCCATTGTCCCGCCCACTGACACTCCCATTGTCCCGCCCACTGACACTCCCCTTGTCCCTCCCACTGACACTCCCCTTGTCCCTCCCACTGACACTCCCCTTGTCCCGCCCACTGACACTCCCCTTGTCCCTCCCACTGACACTCCCCTTTTCCCTCCCACTGACACTCCCCTTGTCCCTCCCACTGACACTCCCCTTGTCCCGCCCACTGACACTTCCCTTGTCCCGCCCACTGACACTCCCCTTGTCCCGCCCACTGACACTCCCCTTGTCCCTCCCTCCCACTGACACTCCCCTTGACCCTCCCACTGACACTCCCCTTGTCCCGCTCCCTTGTCCCTCCCCTTGTCCCGCCCACTGACACTCCCCTTGTCCCTCCCACTGACACTCCCCTTGACCCTCCCACTGACACTCCCCTTGTCCCGCCCACTGACACTCCACTTGTCCCGCCCACTGACACTCCCCTTGACCCTCCCACTGACACTCCCCTTGTCCCGCCCACTGACACTCCCCTTGTCCTGCCCACTGACACTCCCCTTGTCCCTCCCACTGACACTCCCCTTGTCCCTCCCACTGCCACTCCCCTTGTCCCTCCCTCCCACTGACACTCCCCTTGACCCTCCCACTGACACTCCCCTTGTCCCGCCCACTGACACTCCCCTTGTCCCTCCCACTGACACTCCCCTTGTCCCGCCCACTGACACTCCCCTTACGCCGCCCACTGACACTCCCCTAGTCCCACCCACTGACACTCCCCTTGTCCCGCCCACTGACACTCCCCTAGTCCCACCCACTGACACGCCCCCATGTCCCGCCCACTGACACTCCCCTTGTCCCGCCCACTGACACTCCCCTTGTCCCGCCCACTGACACTGCCCTTGTCACGCCCCCTTGTCCCTCCCACTGCCACGCCCCTTGTCACGCCCCTTGCCCCGCCCACTGACACTCCCCTTGTCTCGCCCACTGACACTCCCCTTGTCCCGCCCACTGACACTCCCCTTGTCACGCCCCCTTGTCCCGCCCACTGCCACGCCCCCATGTCCATCCCACTGCCACGCCTCCTGGTCCCGCCCACTGCCACGCCCCCTTGTCCCGCCTACTACTGCCACGCCCCTTGTCCCGCCTACTGCCACGCCCCTTGTCCCGCCCACTGACACTCCCCTAGTCCCACCCACTGACACTCCCCTTGTCCCGCCCACTGACACTCCCCTTGTCCCTCCCACTGACACTCCCCTTGCCCCGCCCACTGACACTCCCCTAGTCCCGCCCACTGACACTCCCCTAGTCCCGCCCACTGACACTCCCCTTGTGCCGCCCACTGACACTCCCCTTGTCACGCCCCTTGTCACGCCCCCTTGTCCCACCCACTGACACTCCCCTTGTCCCGCCCACTGACACTCCCCTAGTCCCACCCACTGACACTCCCCTTGTGCCGCCCACTGACACTCCCCTAGTCCCGCCCACTGACACTCCCCTTGCCCCGCCCACTGACACTCCCCTTGTCACGCCCCTTGTCACGCCCCCTTGTCCCACCCACTGACACTCCCCTTGTCCCGCCCACTGACACTCCCCTAGTCCCACCCACTGACACTCCCCTTGTGCCGCCCACTGACACTCCCCTAGTCCCGCCCACTGACACTCCCCTTGCCCCGCCCACTGACACTCCCCTTGTCACGCCCCTTGTCACGCCCCCTTGTCCCACCCACTGACACTCCCCTTGTCCCGCCCACTGACACTCCCCTAGTCCCACCCACTGACACTCCCCTTGTTACCCCGCCCACTGACACTCCCCTTGTGCCGCCCACTGACACTCCCCTTGCCCCGCCCACTGACACTCCCCTTGTGCCGCCCACTGACACTCCCCTAGTCCCGCCCACTGACACTCCCCTTGTGCCGCCCACTGACACTCCCCTTGCCCCGCCCACTGACACTCCCCTTGTCCCGCCCACTGACACTCCCCTAGTCCCGCCCACTGACACTCCCCTTGTCACGCCCCTTGTCACGCCCCCTTGTCCCTCCCACTGCCACGCCCCTTGTCACGCCCCCTTGTCCCGCCCACTGACACTCCCCTTGTCCCGCCCACTGACACTCCCCTTGCCCCGCCCACTGCCACGCCCAATGCCACGCCCCCATGTCCCGCCTACTGCCACGCCCCCATGTCCCGCCCACTGCCACGCCCCTTGTCCCGCCTACTGCCACGCCCCATGTCCCGCCTACTGCCACGCCCCCTGTCCCGCCCACTGCCACGCCCCTTGTCACGCCCACTGACACTCCCCTTGTCACGCCCCCTTGTCCCTCCCACTGCCACGCCCCTTGTCACGCCCCTTGTCCCGCCCACTGACACTCCCCTTGTCACGCCCCCTTGTCCCGCCCACTGACACTCCCCTTGTCCCGCCCACTGACACTCCCCTTGTCCCGCCCACTGACACTCCCCTTGTCACGCCCCCTTGTCCCGCCTACTGCCACGCCCCCTGGTCCCGCCCACTGCCACGCCCCCTTGTCCCGCCCACTGCCACGCCCCCTGTCCCGCCTACTGCCACGCCCCCTTGTCCCGCCTACTGCCACGCCCCCTGGTCCCGCCCACTGCCACGCCCCCTTGTCCCGCCCACTGCCACGCCCCCTGGTGCCGCCCACTGACACTCCCCTTGTCCCGCCCACTGACACTCCCCTTGTCCCGCCCACTGCCACGCCCCTTGTCACGCCCACTGACACTCCCCTTGTCACGCCCCCTTGTCCCTCCCACTGCCACGCCCCTTGTCACGCCCCTTGCCCCGCCCACTGACACTCCCCTTGTCCCGCCCACTGACACTCCCCTTGTCACGCCCCCTTGTCCCGCCCACTGCCACGCCCCATGTCCCTCCCACTGCCACGCCCCCTTGTCCCGCCCACTGCCACGCCTCCTGGTCCCGCCCACTGCCACGCCCCCTGGTCCCGCCTACTACTGCCACGCCCCCTGTCCCGCCCACTGCCACGCCCCCTTGTCCCGCCCACTGCCACGCCCCCTGGTCCCGCCCACTGCCACGCCTCTTGTCCCACCCACTGACACTCCCCTTGTCACGCCCACTGACACTCCCCTAGTCCCGCCCACTGACACTCCCCTTGTCACGCCCCTTGTCACGCCCCCTTGTCCCACCCACTGACACTCCCCTTGTTACCCCGCCCACTGACACTCCCCTTGTGCCGCCCACTGACACTCCCCTTGTCCCGCCCACTGCCACGCCCACTGCCACGCCCCCATGTCCCGCCTACTGCCACGTCCCTTGTCCCGCCCACTGCCACGCCCCTTGTCCCGCCTACTGCCACGCCCCCATGTCCCGCCTACTGCCACGCCCCCATGTCCCGCCTACTGCCACGCCCCCATGTCCCGCCCACTGACACTCCCCTTGTCCCGCCCACTGACACTCCCCTTGTCCCGCCCCCTTGTCCCTCCCACTGCCACGCCCCTTGTCACGCCCCTTGCCCCGCCCACTGACACTCCCCTTGTCCCGCCCACTGACACTCCCCTTGTCCCGCCCACTGACACTCCCCTTGTCCCGCCCACTGACACTCCCCTTGTCACGCCCCCTTGTCCCGCCCACTGCCACGCCCCCATGTCCCTCCCACTGCCACGCCCCCTTGTCCCGCCCACTGCCACGCCTCCTGGTCCCGCCTACTGCCACGCCCCTTGTCCCGCCCACTGCCACGCCCCCTGTCCCGCCTACTGCCACGCCCCCTTGTCCCGCCTACTGCCACGCCCCCTTGTCCCGCCCACTGCCACGCCCCTTGTCCCGCCTACTGCCACGCCCCTTGGCCCGCCCACTGCCACGCCCCCTTGTCCCGCCCACTGCCACGCCCCCTGTCCCGCCTACTGCCACGCCCCCTTGTCCCGCCCACTGCCACGCCCCCTTGTCCCGCCCACTGCCACGCCCCCTTGTCCCGCCCACTGCCACGCCCCTTGTCCCGCCCACTGCCACGCCCCCTGGTCCCGCCCACTGCCACGCCCCTTGTCCCGCCCACTGCCACGCCCCTTGTCCCGCCTACTGCCACGCCTCTTGTCCCGCCCACTGCCACACCCCCTGTCCCGCCCACTGCCACGCCCCCTGGTCCCGCCTACTGCCACGCCCCTTGTCCCGCCCACTGCCACGCCCCCATGTCCCGCCTACTGCCACGCCTCCTGGTCCCGCCCACTGCCACGCCCCTTGTCACGCCCACTGACACTCCCCTTGTCACGCCCCCTTGTCCCTCCCACTGCCACGCCCCTTGTCACGCCCCTTGCCCCGCCCACTGACACTCCCCTTGTCCCGCCCACTGACACTCCCCTTGTCCCGCCCACTGCCATTGCCAGCTTCCCCAGCAGCAGCCCCAGCAGCCCCAGCATTGAAAAAGCTTTTATATATATTGATATATATATATATAAAATCTTTGATTATCAAAAGACATGACATGACATGACATGAGCATGAGCTGAGCTGAGCTAAAGAAGGGGGACACGCTGCCTGCGGGAACCTAGCCCGCCTTGTTTGGGTGCCTAAATAAAACACTCGGGTCAAGTGGCCTTGTTGCCAAGATGCGTACTGTTGTGTTTTTCCAGGGTGCACTATGGTAGGGTCCCACTGCGTGGCTCCTGCTGCCTGCCACAAGGTAAGCCTGCAGCACCCCACCACACACACACACACACACACACACACACAATCCAGAGGGGAGCCCTGTGGAATAGCTGGCTGGCTGGCTGCATTCCACAGGGGCCCGCCTCAAGCAGTGCCAGCTTCCCCAGCAGCCCCAGCAGCAGCACCAGCAGCAGCCCCAGCAGCCCAGCATTCAAAAAGACTTTATATATACTGATATATATATATATAAAGTCTTTGATTATCAAAAGACATGACATGACATGACATGAGCATGAGCTGAGCTGAGCTAAAGAAGGGGGACACGCTGCCTGCGGGAACCTAGCCCGCCTTGTTACCCCGCCCACTGACACTCCCCTTGTCCCGCCTACTGACACTCCCCTTGTCCCGCCCACTGATACTCCCCTTGTTACCCCGCCCACTGACACTCCCCTTGTCCCGCCCACTGACACTCCCCTTGTCCCGCCCACTGACACTCCCCTTGTCCCTCCCACTGACACTCCCCTTGTCCCTCCCACTGACACTCCCCTTGTCCCGCCCACTGACACTCCCCTTGTCCCTCCCACTGACACTCCCATTGTCCCGCCCACTGACACTCCCATTGTCCCGCCCACTGACACTCCCCTTGTCCCTCCCACTGCCACGCCCCCTGTCCCGCCTACTGCCACGCCCCCTTGTCCCGCCTACTGCCACGCCCCCTGGTCCCGCCCACTGCCACGCCCCCTTGTCCCGCCCACTGCCACGCCCCCTGGTGCCGCCCACTGACACTCCCCTTGTCCCGCCCACTGACACTCCCCTTGTCCCGCCCACTGACACTTCCCTTGTCCCGCCCACTGACACTCCCTTGTCCCGCCCACTGACACTCCCCTTGTCCCTCCCTCCCACTGACACTCCCCTTGACCCTCCCACTGACACTCCCCTTGTCCCGCTCCCTTGTCCCTCCCCTTGTCCCGCCCACTGACACTCCCCTTGTCCCTCCCACTGACACTCCCCTTGACCCTCCCACTGACACTCCCCTTGTCCCGCCCACTGACACTCCACTTGTCCCGCCCACTGACACTCCCCTTGACCCTCCCACTGACACTCCCCTTGTCCCGCCCACTGACACTCCCCTTGTCCTGCCCACTGACACTCCCCTTGTCCCTCCCACTGACACTCCCCTTGTCCCTCCCACTGCCACTCCCCTTGTCCCTCCCTCCCACTGACACTCCCCTTGACCCTCCCACTGACACTCCCCTTGTCCCGCCCACTGACACTCCCCTTGTCCCTCCCACTGACACTCCCCTTGACCCTCCCACTGACACTCCCCTTGTCCCGCCCACTGACACTCCACTTGTCCCGCCCACTGACACTCCCCTTGACCCTCCCACTGACACTCCCCTTGTCCCTTGTCCCGCCCACTGCCACGCCCCTTGTCCCGCCTACTGCCACGCCCCCATGTCCCGCCTACTGCCACGCCCCCATGTCCCGCCTACTGCCACGCCCCCATGTCCCGCCCACTGACACTCCCCTTGTCCCGCCCACTGACACTCCCCTTGTCCCGCCCCCTTGTCCCTCCCACTGCCACGCCCCTTGTCACGCCCCTTGCCCCGCCCACTGACACTCCCCTTGTCCCGCCCACTGACACTCCCCTTGTCCCGCCCACTGACACTCCCCTTGTCCCGCCCACTGACACTCCCCTTGTCACGCCCCCTTGTCCCGCCCACTGCCACGCCCCCATGTCCCTCCCACTGCCACGCCCCCTTGTCCCGCCCACTGCCACGCCTCCTGGTCCCGCCTACTGCCACGCCCCTTGTCCCGCCCACTGCCACGCCCCCTGTCCCGCCTACTGCCACGCCCCCTTGTCCCGCCTACTGCCACGCCCCCTTGTCCCGCCCACTGCCACGCCCCTTGTCCCGCCTACTGCCACGCCCCTTGGCCCGCCCACTGCCACGCCCCCTTGTCCCGCCCACTGCCACGCCCCCTGTCCCGCCTACTGCCACGCCCCCTTGTCCCGCCCACTGCCACGCCCCCTTGTCCCGCCCACTGCCACGCCCCCTTGTCCCGCCCACTGCCACGCCCCTTGTCCCGCCCACTGCCACGCCCCCTGGTCCCGCCCACTGCCACGCCCCTTGTCCCGCCCACTGCCACGCCCCTTGTCCCGCCTACTGCCACGCCTCTTGTCCCGCCCACTGCCACACCCCCTGTCCCGCCCACTGCCACGCCCCCTGGTCCCGCCTACTGCCACGCCCCTTGTCCCGCCCACTGCCACGCCCCCATGTCCCGCCTACTGCCACGCCTCCTGGTCCCGCCCACTGCCACGCCCCTTGTCACGCCCACTGACACTCCCCTTGTCACGCCCCCTTGTCCCTCCCACTGCCACGCCCCTTGTCACGCCCCTTGCCCCGCCCACTGACACTCCCCTTGTCCCGCCCACTGACACTCCCCTTGTCCCGCCCACTGCCATTGCCAGCTTCCCCAGCAGCAGCCCCAGCAGCCCCAGCATTGAAAAAGCTTTTATATATATTGATATATATATATATAAAATCTTTGATTATCAAAAGACATGACATGACATGACATGAGCATGAGCTGAGCTGAGCTAAAGAAGGGGGACACGCTGCCTGCGGGAACCTAGCCCGCCTTGTTTGGGTGCCTAAATAAAACACTCGGGTCAAGTGGCCTTGTTGCCAAGATGCGTACTGTTGTGTTTTTCCAGGGTGCACTATGGTAGGGTCCCACTGCGTGGCTCCTGCTGCCTGCCACAAGGTAAGCCTGCAGCACCCCACCACACACACACACACACACACACACACACAATCCAGAGGGGAGCCCTGTGGAATAGCTGGCTGGCTGGCTGCATTCCACAGGGGCCCGCCTCAAGCAGTGCCAGCTTCCCCAGCAGCCCCAGCAGCAGCACCAGCAGCAGCCCCAGCAGCCCAGCATTCAAAAAGACTTTATATATACTGATATATATATATATAAAGTCTTTGATTATCAAAAGACATGACATGACATGACATGAGCATGAGCTGAGCTGAGCTAAAGAAGGGGGACACGCTGCCTGCGGGAACCTAGCCCGCCTTGTTACCCCGCCCACTGACACTCCCCTTGTCCCGCCTACTGACACTCCCCTTGTCCCGCCCACTGATACTCCCCTTGTTACCCCGCCCACTGACACTCCCCTTGTCCCGCCCACTGACACTCCCCTTGTCCCGCCCACTGACACTCCCCTTGTCCCTCCCACTGACACTCCCCTTGTCCCTCCCACTGACACTCCCCTTGTCCCGCCCACTGACACTCCCCTTGTCCCTCCCACTGACACTCCCATTGTCCCGCCCACTGACACTCCCATTGTCCCGCCCACTGACACTCCCCTTGTCCCTCCCACTGACACTCCCCTTGTCCCTCCCACTGACACTCCCCTTGTCCCGCCCACTGACACTCCCCTTGTCCCTCCCACTGACACTCCCCTTTTCCCTCCCACTGACACTCCCCTTGTCCCTCCCACTGACACTCCCCTTGTCCCGCCCACTGACACTTCCCTTGTCCCGCCCACTGACACTCCCCTTGTCCCGCCCACTGACACTCCCCTTGTCCCTCCCTCCCACTGACACTCCCCTTGACCCTCCCACTGACACTCCCCTTGTCCCGCTCCCTTGTCCCTCCCCTTGTCCCGCCCACTGACACTCCCCTTGTCCCTCCCACTGACACTCCCCTTGACCCTCCCACTGACACTCCCCTTGTCCCGCCCACTGACACTCCACTTGTCCCGCCCACTGACACTCCCCTTGACCCTCCCACTGACACTCCCCTTGTCCCGCCCACTGACACTCCCCTTGTCCTGCCCACTGACACTCCCCTTGTCCCTCCCACTGACACTCCCCTTGTCCCTCCCACTGCCACTCCCCTTGTCCCTCCCTCCCACTGACACTCCCCTTGACCCTCCCACTGACACTCCCCTTGTCCCGCCCACTGACACTCCCCTTGTCCCTCCCACTGACACTCCCCTTGTCCCGCCCACTGACACTCCCCTTACGCCGCCCACTGACACTCCCCTAGTCCCACCCACTGACACTCCCCTTGTCCCGCCCACTGACACTCCCCTAGTCCCACCCACTGACACGCCCCCATGTCCCGCCCACTGACACTCCCCTTGTCCCGCCCACTGACACTCCCCTTGTCCCGCCCACTGACACTGCCCTTGTCACGCCCCCTTGTCCCTCCCACTGCCACGCCCCTTGTCACGCCCCTTGCCCCGCCCACTGACACTCCCCTTGTCTCGCCCACTGACACTCCCCTTGTCCCGCCCACTGACACTCCCCTTGTCACGCCCCCTTGTCCCGCCCACTGCCACGCCCCCATGTCCATCCCACTGCCACGCCTCCTGGTCCCGCCCACTGCCACGCCCCCTTGTCCCGCCTACTACTGCCACGCCCCTTGTCCCGCCTACTGCCACGCCCCTTGTCCCGCCCACTGACACTCCCCTAGTCCCACCCACTGACACTCCCCTTGTCCCGCCCACTGACACTCCCCTTGTCCCTCCCACTGACACTCCCCTTGCCCCGCCCACTGACACTCCCCTAGTCCCGCCCACTGACACTCCCCTAGTCCCGCCCACTGACACTCCCCTTGTGCCGCCCACTGACACTCCCCTTGTCACGCCCCTTGTCACGCCCCCTTGTCCCACCCACTGACACTCCCCTTGTCCCGCCCACTGACACTCCCCTAGTCCCACCCACTGACACTCCCCTTGTGCCGCCCACTGACACTCCCCTAGTCCCGCCCACTGACACTCCCCTTGCCCCGCCCACTGACACTCCCCTTGTCACGCCCCTTGTCACGCCCCCTTGTCCCACCCACTGACACTCCCCTTGTCCCGCCCACTGACACTCCCCTAGTCCCACCCACTGACACTCCCCTTGTGCCGCCCACTGACACTCCCCTAGTCCCGCCCACTGACACTCCCCTTGCCCCGCCCACTGACACTCCCCTTGTCACGCCCCTTGTCACGCCCCCTTGTCCCACCCACTGACACTCCCCTTGTCCCGCCCACTGACACTCCCCTAGTCCCACCCACTGACACTCCCCTTGTTACCCCGCCCACTGACACTCCCCTTGTGCCGCCCACTGACACTCCCCTTGCCCCGCCCACTGACACTCCCCTTGTGCCGCCCACTGACACTCCCCTAGTCCCGCCCACTGACACTCCCCTTGTGCCGCCCACTGACACTCCCCTTGCCCCGCCCACTGACACTCCCCTTGTCCCGCCCACTGACACTCCCCTAGTCCCGCCCACTGACACTCCCCTTGTCACGCCCCTTGTCACGCCCCCTTGTCCCTCCCACTGCCACGCCCCTTGTCACGCCCCCTTGTCCCGCCCACTGACACTCCCCTTGTCCCGCCCACTGACACTCCCCTTGCCCCGCCCACTGCCACGCCCAATGCCACGCCCCCATGTCCCGCCTACTGCCACGCCCCCATGTCCCGCCCACTGCCACGCCCCTTGTCCCGCCTACTGCCACGCCCCATGTCCCGCCTACTGCCACGCCCCCTGTCCCGCCCACTGCCACGCCCCTTGTCACGCCCACTGACACTCCCCTTGTCACGCCCCCTTGTCCCTCCCACTGCCACGCCCCTTGTCACGCCCCTTGTCCCGCCCACTGACACTCCCCTTGTCACGCCCCCTTGTCCCGCCCACTGACACTCCCCTTGTCCCGCCCACTGACACTCCCCTTGTCCCGCCCACTGACACTCCCCTTGTCACGCCCCCTTGTCCCGCCTACTGCCACGCCCCCTGGTCCCGCCCACTGCCACGCCCCCTTGTCCCGCCCACTGCCACGCCCCCTGTCCCGCCTACTGCCACGCCCCCTTGTCCCGCCTACTGCCACGCCCCCTGGTCCCGCCCACTGCCACGCCCCCTTGTCCCGCCCACTGCCACGCCCCCTGGTGCCGCCCACTGACACTCCCCTTGTCCCGCCCACTGACACTCCCCTTGTCCCGCCCACTGCCACGCCCCTTGTCACGCCCACTGACACTCCCCTTGTCACGCCCCCTTGTCCCTCCCACTGCCACGCCCCTTGTCACGCCCCTTGCCCCGCCCACTGACACTCCCCTTGTCCCGCCCACTGACACTCCCCTTGTCACGCCCCCTTGTCCCGCCCACTGCCACGCCCCATGTCCCTCCCACTGCCACGCCCCCTTGTCCCGCCCACTGCCACGCCTCCTGGTCCCGCCCACTGCCACGCCCCCTGGTCCCGCCTACTACTGCCACGCCCCCTGTCCCGCCCACTGCCACGCCCCCTTGTCCCGCCCACTGCCACGCCCCCTGGTCCCGCCCACTGCCACGCCTCTTGTCCCACCCACTGACACTCCCCTTGTCACGCCCACTGACACTCCCCTAGTCCCGCCCACTGACACTCCCCTTGTCACGCCCCTTGTCACGCCCCCTTGTCCCACCCACTGACACTCCCCTTGTTACCCCGCCCACTGACACTCCCCTTGTGCCGCCCACTGACACTCCCCTTGTCCCGCCCACTGCCACGCCCACTGCCACGCCCCCATGTCCCGCCTACTGCCACGTCCCTTGTCCCGCCCACTGCCACGCCCCTTGTCCCGCCTACTGCCACGCCCCCATGTCCCGCCTACTGCCACGCCCCCATGTCCCGCCTACTGCCACGCCCCCATGTCCCGCCCACTGACACTCCCCTTGTCCCGCCCACTGACACTCCCCTTGTCCCGCCCCCTTGTCCCTCCCACTGCCACGCCCCTTGTCACGCCCCTTGCCCCGCCCACTGACACTCCCCTTGTCCCGCCCACTGACACTCCCCTTGTCCCGCCCACTGACACTCCCCTTGTCCCGCCCACTGACACTCCCCTTGTCACGCCCCCTTGTCCCGCCCACTGCCACGCCCCCATGTCCCTCCCACTGCCACGCCCCCTTGTCCCGCCCACTGCCACGCCTCCTGGTCCCGCCTACTGCCACGCCCCTTGTCCCGCCCACTGCCACGCCCCCTGTCCCGCCTACTGCCACGCCCCCTTGTCCCGCCTACTGCCACGCCCCCTTGTCCCGCCCACTGCCACGCCCCTTGTCCCGCCTACTGCCACGCCCCTTGGCCCGCCCACTGCCACGCCCCCTTGTCCCGCCCACTGCCACGCCCCCTGTCCCGCCTACTGCCACGCCCCCTTGTCCCGCCCACTGCCACGCCCCCTTGTCCCGCCCACTGCCACGCCCCCTTGTCCCGCCCACTGCCACGCCCCTTGTCCCGCCCACTGCCACGCCCCCTGGTCCCGCCCACTGCCACGCCCCTTGTCCCGCCCACTGCCACGCCCCTTGTCCCGCCTACTGCCACGCCTCTTGTCCCGCCCACTGCCACACCCCCTGTCCCGCCCACTGCCACGCCCCCTGGTCCCGCCTACTGCCACGCCCCTTGTCCCGCCCACTGCCACGCCCCCATGTCCCGCCTACTGCCACGCCTCCTGGTCCCGCCCACTGCCACGCCCCTTGTCACGCCCACTGACACTCCCCTTGTCACGCCCCCTTGTCCCTCCCACTGCCACGCCCCTTGTCACGCCCCTTGCCCCGCCCACTGACACTCCCCTTGTCCCGCCCACTGACACTCCCCTTGTCCCGCCCACTGCCATTGCCAGCTTCCCCAGCAGCAGCCCCAGCAGCCCCAGCATTGAAAAAGCTTTTATATATATTGATATATATATATATAAAATCTTTGATTATCAAAAGACATGACATGACATGACATGAGCATGAGCTGAGCTGAGCTAAAGAAGGGGGACACGCTGCCTGCGGGAACCTAGCCCGCCTTGTTTGGGTGCCTAAATAAAACACTCGGGTCAAGTGGCCTTGTTGCCAAGATGCGTACTGTTGTGTTTTTCCAGGGTGCACTATGGTAGGGTCCCACTGTGTGGCTCCTGCTGCCTGCCACAAGGTAAGCCTGCAGCACCCCACCACACACACACACACACACACACACACACAATCCAGAGGGGAGCCCTGTGGAATAGCTGGCTGGCTGGCTGCATTCCACAGGGGCCCGCCTCAAGCAGTGCCAGCTTCCCCAGCAGCCCCAGCAGCAGCACCAGCAGCAGCCCCAGCAGCCCAGCATTCAAAAAGACTTTATATATACTGATATATATATATATAAAGTCTTTGATTATCAAAAGACATGACATGACATGACATGAGCATGAGCTGAGCTGAGCTAAAGAAGGGGGACACGCTGCCTGCGGGAACCTAGCCCGCCTTGTTACCCCGCCCACTGACACTCCCCTTGTCCCGCCTACTGACACTCCCCTTGTCCCGCCCACTGATACTCCCCTTGTTACCCCGCCCACTGACACTCCCCTTGTCCCGCCCACTGACACTCCCCTTGTCCCGCCCACTGACACTCCCCTTGTCCCTCCCACTGACACTCCCCTTGTCCCTCCCACTGACACTCCCCTTGTCCCGCCCACTGACACTCCCCTTGTCCCTCCCACTGACACTCCCATTGTCCCGCCCACTGACACTCCCATTGTCCCGCCCACTGACACTCCCCTTGTCCCTCCCACTGACACTCCCCTTGTCCCTCCCACTGACACTCCCCTTGTCCCGCCCACTGACACTCCCCTTGTCCCTCCCACTGACACTCCCCTTTTCCCTCCCACTGACACTCCCCTTGTCCCTCCCACTGACACTCCCCTTGTCCCGCCCACTGACACTCCCCTTGTCCCGCCCACTGACACTCCCCTTGTCCCGCCCACTGACACTCCCCTTGTCCCTCCCTCCCACTGACACTCCCCTTGACCCTCCCACTGACACTCCCCTTGTCCCGCTCCCTTGTCCCTCCCCTTGTCCCGCCCACTGACACTCCCCTTGTCCCTCCCACTGACACTCCCCTTGACCCTCCCACTGACACTCCCCTTGTCCCGCCCACTGACACTCCACTTGTCCCGCCCACTGACACTCCCCTTGACCCTCCCACTGACACTCCCCTTGTCCCGCCCACTGACACTCCCCTTGTCCTGCCCACTGACACTCCCCTTGTCCCTCCCACTGACACTCCCCTTGTCCCTCCCACTGCCACTCCCCTTGTCCCTCCCTCCCACTGACACTCCCCTTGACCCTCCCACTGACACTCCCCTTGTCCCGCCCACTGACACTCCCCTTGTCCCTCCCACTGACACTCCCCTTGTCCCGCCCACTGACACTCCCCTTACGCCGCCCACTGACACTCCCCTAGTCCCACCCACTGACACTCCCCTTGTCCCGCCCACTGACACTCCCCTAGTCCCACCCACTGACACGCCCCCATGTCCCGCCCACTGACACTCCCCTTGTCCCGCCCACTGACACTCCCCTTGTCCCGCCCACTGACACTGCCCTTGTCACGCCCCCTTGTCCCTCCCACTGCCACGCCCCTTGTCACGCCCCTTGCCCCGCCCACTGACACTCCCCTTGTCTCGCCCACTGACACTCCCCTTGTCCCGCCCACTGACACTCCCCTTGTCACGCCCCCTTGTCCCGCCCACTGCCACGCCCCCATGTCCATCCCACTGCCACGCCTCCTGGTCCCGCCCACTGCCACGCCCCCTTGTCCCGCCTACTACTGCCACGCCCCTTGTCCCGCCTACTGCCACGCCCCTTGTCCCGCCCACTGACACTCCCCTAGTCCCACCCACTGACACTCCCCTTGTCCCGCCCACTGACACTCCCCTTGTCCCTCCCACTGACACTCCCCTTGCCCCGCCCACTGACACTCCCCTAGTCCCGCCCACTGACACTCCCCTAGTCCCGCCCACTGACACTCCCCTTGTGCCGCCCACTGACACTCCCCTTGTCACGCCCCTTGTCACGCCCCCTTGTCCCACCCACTGACACTCCCCTTGTCCCGCCCACTGACACTCCCCTAGTCCCACCCACTGACACTCCCCTTGTGCCGCCCACTGACACTCCCCTAGTCCCGCCCACTGACACTCCCCTTGCCCCGCCCACTGACACTCCCCTTGTCACGCCCCTTGTCACGCCCCCTTGTCCCACCCACTGACACTCCCCTTGTCCCGCCCACTGACACTCCCCTAGTCCCACCCACTGACACTCCCCTTGTGCCGCCCACTGACACTCCCCTAGTCCCGCCCACTGACACTCCCCTTGCCCCGCCCACTGACACTCCCCTTGTCACGCCCCTTGTCACGCCCCCTTGTCCCACCCACTGACACTCCCCTTGTCCCGCCCACTGACACTCCCCTAGTCCCACCCACTGACACTCCCCTTGTTACCCCGCCCACTGACACTCCCCTTGTGCCGCCCACTGACACTCCCCTTGCCCCGCCCACTGACACTCCCCTTGTGCCGCCCACTGACACTCCCCTAGTCCCGCCCACTGACACTCCCCTTGTGCCGCCCACTGACACTCCCCTTGCCCCGCCCACTGACACTCCCCTTGTCCCGCCCACTGACACTCCCCTAGTCCCGCCCACTGACACTCCCCTTGTCACGCCCCTTGTCACGCCCCCTTGTCCCTCCCACTGCCACGCCCCTTGTCACGCCCCCTTGTCCCGCCCACTGACACTCCCCTTGTCCCGCCCACTGACACTCCCCTTGCCCCGCCCACTGCCACGCCCAATGCCACGCCCCCATGTCCCGCCTACTGCCACGCCCCCATGTCCCGCCCACTGCCACGCCCCTTGTCCCGCCTACTGCCACGCCCCATGTCCCGCCTACTGCCACGCCCCCTGTCCCGCCCACTGCCACGCCCCTTGTCACGCCCACTGACACTCCCCTTGTCACGCCCCCTTGTCCCTCCCACTGCCACGCCCCTTGTCACGCCCCTTGTCCCGCCCACTGACACTCCCCTTGTCCCGCCCACTGACACTCCCCTTGTCCCGCCCACTGACACTCCCCTTGTCACGCCCCCTTGTCCCGCCTACTGCCACGCCCCCTGGTCCCGCCCACTGCCACGCCCCCTTGTCCCGCCCACTGCCACGCCCCCTGTCCCGCCTACTGCCACGCCCCCTTGTCCCGCCTACTGCCACGCCCCCTGGTCCCGCCCACTGCCACGCCCCCTTGTCCCGCCCACTGCCACGCCCCCTGGTGCCGCCCACTGACACTCCCCTTGTCCCGCCCACTGACACTCCCCTTGTCCCGCCCACTGCCACGCCCCTTGTCACGCCCACTGACACTCCCCTTGTCACGCCCCCTTGTCCCTCCCACTGCCACGCCCCTTGTCACGCCCCTTGCCCCGCCCACTGACACTCCCCTTGTCCCGCCCACTGACACTCCCCTTGTCACGCCCCCTTGTCCCGCCCACTGCCACGCCCCATGTCCCTCCCACTGCCACGCCCCCTTGTCCCGCCCACTGCCACGCCTCCTGGTCCCGCCCACTGCCACGCCCCCTGGTCCCGCCTACTACTGCCACGCCCCCTGTCCCGCCCACTGCCACGCCCCCTTGTCCCGCCCACTGCCACGCCCCCTGGTCCCGCCCACTGCCACGCCTCTTGTCCCACCCACTGACACTCCCCTTGTCACGCCCACTGACACTCCCCTAGTCCCGCCCACTGACACTCCCCTTGTCACGCCCCTTGTCACGCCCCCTTGTCCCACCCACTGACACTCCCCTTGTTACCCCGCCCACTGACACTCCCCTTGTGCCGCCCACTGACACTCCCCTTGTCCCGCCCACTGCCACGCCCACTGCCACGCCCCCATGTCCCGCCTACTGCCACGTCCCTTGTCCCGCCCACTGCCACGCCCCTTGTCCCGCCTACTGCCACGCCCCCATGTCCCGCCTACTGCCACGCCCCCATGTCCCGCCTACTGCCACGCCCCCATGTCCCGCCCACTGACACTCCCCTTGTCCCGCCCACTGACACTCCCCTTGTCCCGCCCCCTTGTCCCTCCCACTGCCACGCCCCTTGTCACGCCCCTTGCCCCGCCCACTGACACTCCCCTTGTCCCGCCCACTGACACTCCCCTTGTCCCGCCCACTGACACTCCCCTTGTCCCGCCCACTGACACTCCCCTTGTCACGCCCCCTTGTCCCGCCCACTGCCACGCCCCCATGTCCCTCCCACTGCCACGCCCCCTTGTCCCGCCCACTGCCACGCCTCCTGGTCCCGCCTACTGCCACGCCCCTTGTCCCGCCCACTGCCACGCCCCCTGTCCCGCCTACTGCCACGCCCCCTTGTCCCGCCTACTGCCACGCCCCCTTGTCCCGCCCACTGCCACGCCCCTTGTCCCGCCTACTGCCACGCCCCTTGGCCCGCCCACTGCCACGCCCCCTTGTCCCGCCCACTGCCACGCCCCCTGTCCCGCCTACTGCCACGCCCCCTTGTCCCGCCCAGTGCCACGCCCCCTTGTCCCGCCCACTGCCACGCCCCCTTGTCCCGCCCACTGCCACGCCCCTTGTCCCGCCCACTGCCACGCCCCCTGGTCCCGCCCACTGCCACGCCCCTTGTCCCGCCCACTGCCACGCCCCTTGTCCCGCCTACTGCCACGCCTCTTGTCCCGCCCACTGCCACACCCCCTGTCCCGCCCACTGCCACGCCCCCTGGTCCCGCCTACTGCCACGCCCCTTGTCCCGCCCACTGCCACGCCCCCATGTCCCGCCTACTGCCACGCCTCCTGGTCCCGCCCACTGCCACGCCCCTTGTCACGCCCACTGACACTCCCCTTGTCACGCCCCCTTGTCCCTCCCACTGCCACGCCCCTTGTCACGCCCCTTGCCCCGCCCACTGACACTCCCCTTGTCCCGCCCACTGACACTCCCCTTGTCCCGCCCACTGCCATTGCCAGCTTCCCCAGCAGCAGCCCCAGCAGCCCCAGCATTGAAAAAGCTTTTATATATATTGATATATATATATATAAAATCTTTGATTATCAAAAGACATGACATGACATGACATGAGCATGAGCTGAGCTGAGCTAAAGAAGGGGGACACGCTGCCTGCGGGAACCTAGCCCGCCTTGTTACCCCGCCCACTGACACTCCCCTTGTCCCGCCCACTGACACTCCCCTTGTCCCGCCCACTGCCATTGCCAGCTTCCCCAGCAGCAGCCCCAGCAGCCCCAGCATTGAAAAAGCTTTTATATATATTGATATATATATATATAAAATCTTTGATTATCAAAAGACATGACATGACATGACATGAGCATGAGCTGAGCTGAGCTAAAGAAGGGGGACACGCTGCCTGCGGGAACCTAGCCCGCCTTGTTTGGGTGCCTAAATAAAACACTCGGGTCAAGTGGCCTTGTTGCCAAGATGCGTACTGTTGTGTTTTTCCAGGGTGCACTATGGTAGGGTCCCACTGCGTGGCTCCTGCTGCCTGCCACAAGGTAAGCCTGCAGCACCCCACCACACACACACACACACACACACACAATCCAGAGGGGAGCCCTGTGGAATAGCTGGCTGGCTGGCTGCATTCCACAGGGGCCCGCCTCAAGCAGTGCCAGCTTCCCCAGCAGCCCCAGCAGCAGCACCAGCAGCAGCCCCAGCAGCCCAGCATTCAAAAAGACTTTATATATACTGATATATATATATATAAAGTCTTTGATTATCAAAAGACATGACATGACATGACATGAGCATGAGCTGAGCTGAGCTAAAGAAGGGGGACACGCTGCCTGCGGGAACCTAGCCCGCCTTGTTACCCCGCCCACTGACACTCCCCTTGTCCCGCCTACTGACACTCCCCTTGTCCCGCCCACTGATACTCCCCTTGTTACCCCGCCCACTGACACTCCCCTTGTCCCGCCCACTGACACTCCCCTTGTCCCGCCCACTGACACTCCCCTTGTCCCTCCCACTGACACTCCCCTTGTCCCTCCCACTGACACTCCCCTTGTCCCGCCCACTGACACTCCCCTTGTCCCTCCCACTGACACTCCCATTGTCCCGCCCACTGACACTCCCATTGTCCCGCCCACTGACACTCCCCTTGTCCCTCCCACTGACACTCCCCTTGTCCCTCCCACTGACACTCCCCTTGTCCCGCCCACTGACACTCCCCTTGTCCCTCCCACTGACACTCCCCTTTTCCCTCCCACTGACACTCCCCTTGTCCCTCCCACTGACACTCCCCTTGTCCCGCCCACTGACACTTCCCTTGTCCCGCCCACTGACACTCCCCTTGTCCCGCCCACTGACACTCCCCTTGTCCCTCCCTCCCACTGACACTCCCCTTGACCCTCCCACTGACACTCCCCTTGTCCCGCTCCCTTGTCCCTCCCCTTGTCCCGCCCACTGACACTCCCCTTGTCCCTCCCACTGACACTCCCCTTGACCCTCCCACTGACACTCCCCTTGTCCCGCCCACTGACACTCCACTTGTCCCGCCCACTGACACTCCCCTTGACCCTCCCACTGACACTCCCCTTGTCCCGCCCACTGACACTCCCCTTGTCCTGCCCACTGACACTCCCCTTGTCCCTCCCACTGACACTCCCCTTGTCCCTCCCACTGCCACTCCCCTTGTCCCTCCCTCCCACTGACACTCCCCTTGACCCTCCCACTGACACTCCCCTTGTCCCGCCCACTGACACTCCCCTTGTCCCTCCCACTGACACTCCCCTTGTCCCGCCCACTGACACTCCCCTTACGCCGCCCACTGACACTCCCCTAGTCCCACCCACTGACACTCCCCTTGTCCCGCCCACTGACACTCCCCTAGTCCCACCCACTGACACGCCCCCATGTCCCGCCCACTGACACTCCCCTTGTCCCGCCCACTGACACTCCCCTTGTCCCGCCCACTGACACTGCCCTTGTCACGCCCCCTTGTCCCTCCCACTGCCACGCCCCTTGTCACGCCCCTTGCCCCGCCCACTGACACTCCCCTTGTCTCGCCCACTGACACTCCCCTTGTCCCGCCCACTGACACTCCCCTTGTCACGCCCCCTTGTCCCGCCCACTGCCACGCCCCCATGTCCATCCCACTGCCACGCCTCCTGGTCCCGCCCACTGCCACGCCCCCTTGTCCCGCCTACTACTGCCACGCCCCTTGTCCCGCCTACTGCCACGCCCCTTGTCCCGCCCACTGACACTCCCCTAGTCCCACCCACTGACACTCCCCTTGTCCCGCCCACTGACACTCCCCTTGCCCCGCCCACTGACACTCCCCTAGTCCCGCCCACTGACACTCCCCTAGTCCCGCCCACTGACACTCCCCTTGTGCCGCCCACTGACACTCCCCTTGTCACGCCCCTTGTCACGCCCCCTTGTCCCACCCACTGACACTCCCCTTGTCCCGCCCACTGACACTCCCCTAGTCCCACCCACTGACACTCCCCTTGTGCCGCCCACTGACACTCCCCTAGTCCCGCCCACTGACACTCCCCTTGCCCCGCCCACTGACACTCCCCTTGTCACGCCCCTTGTCACGCCCCCTTGTCCCACCCACTGACACTCCCCTTGTCCCGCCCACTGACACTCCCCTAGTCCCACCCACTGACACTCCCCTTGTGCCGCCCACTGACACTCCCCTAGTCCCGCCCACTGACACTCCCCTTGCCCCGCCCACTGACACTCCCCTTGTCACGCCCCTTGTCACGCCCCCTTGTCCCACCCACTGACACTCCCCTTGTCCCGCCCACTGACACTCCCCTAGTCCCACCCACTGACACTCCCCTTGTTACCCCGCCCACTGACACTCCCCTTGTGCCGCCCACTGACACTCCCCTTGCCCCGCCCACTGACACTCCCCTTGTGCCGCCCACTGACACTCCCCTAGTCCCGCCCACTGACACTCCCCTTGTGCCGCCCACTGACACTCCCCTTGCCCCGCCCACTGACACTCCCCTTGTCCCGCCCACTGACACTCCCCTAGTCCCGCCCACTGACACTCCCCTTGTCACGCCCCTTGTCACGCCCCCTTGTCCCTCCCACTGCCACGCCCCTTGTCACGCCCCCTTGTCCCGCCCACTGACACTCCCCTTGTCCCGCCCACTGACACTCCCCTTGCCCCGCCCACTGCCACGCCCAATGCCACGCCCCCATGTCCCGCCTACTGCCACGCCCCCATGTCCCGCCCACTGCCACGCCCCTTGTCCCGCCTACTGCCACGCCCCATGTCCCGCCTACTGCCACGCCCCCTGTCCCGCCCACTGCCACGCCCCTTGTCACGCCCACTGACACTCCCCTTGTCACGCCCCCTTGTCCCTCCCACTGCCACGCCCCTTGTCACGCCCCTTGTCCCGCCCACTGACACTCCCCTTGTCACGCCCCCTTGTCCCGCCCACTGACACTCCCCTTGTCCCGCCCACTGACACTCCCCTTGTCCCGCCCACTGACACTCCCCTTGTCACGCCCCCTTGTCCCGCCTACTGCCACGCCCCCTGGTCCCGCCCACTGCCACGCCCCCTTGTCCCGCCCACTGCCACGCCCCCTGTCCCGCCTACTGCCACGCCCCCTTGTCCCGCCTACTGCCACGCCCCCTGGTCCCGCCCACTGCCACGCCCCCTTGTCCCGCCCACTGCCACGCCCCCTGGTGCCGCCCACTGACACTCCCCTTGTCCCGCCCACTGACACTCCCCTTGTCCCGCCCACTGCCACGCCCCTTGTCACGCCCACTGACACTCCCCTTGTCACGCCCCCTTGTCCCTCCCACTGCCACGCCCCTTGTCACGCCCCTTGCCCCGCCCACTGACACTCCCCTTGTCCCGCCCACTGACACTCCCCTTGTCACGCCCCCTTGTCCCGCCCACTGCCACGCCCCATGTCCCTCCCACTGCCACGCCCCCTTGTCCCGCCCACTGCCACGCCTCCTGGTCCCGCCCACTGCCACGCCCCCTGGTCCCGCCTACTACTGCCACGCCCCCTGTCCCGCCCACTGCCACGCCCCCTTGTCCCGCCCACTGCCACGCCCCCTGGTCCCGCCCACTGCCACGCCTCTTGTCCCACCCACTGACACTCCCCTTGTCACGCCCACTGACACTCCCCTAGTCCCGCCCACTGACACTCCCCTTGTCACGCCCCTTGTCACGCCCCCTTGTCCCACCCACTGACACTCCCCTTGTTACCCCGCCCACTGACACTCCCCTTGTGCCGCCCACTGACACTCCCCTTGTCCCGCCCACTGCCACGCCCACTGCCACGCCCCCATGTCCCGCCTACTGCCACGTCCCTTGTCCCGCCCACTGCCACGCCCCTTGTCCCGCCTACTGCCACGCCCCCATGTCCCGCCTACTGCCACGCCCCCATGTCCCGCCTACTGCCACGCCCCCATGTCCCGCCCACTGACACTCCCCTTGTCCCGCCCACTGACACTCCCCTTGTCCCGCCCCCTTGTCCCTCCCACTGCCACGCCCCTTGTCACGCCCCTTGCCCCGCCCACTGACACTCCCCTTGTCCCGCCCACTGACACTCCCCTTGTCCCGCCCACTGACACTCCCCTTGTCCCGCCCACTGACACTCCCCTTGTCACGCCCCCTTGTCCCGCCCACTGCCACGCCCCCATGTCCCTCCCACTGCCACGCCCCCTTGTCCCGCCCACTGCCACGCCTCCTGGTCCCGCCTACTGCCACGCCCCTTGTCCCGCCCACTGCCACGCCCCCTGTCCCGCCTACTGCCACGCCCCCTTGTCCCGCCTACTGCCACGCCCCCTTGTCCCGCCCACTGCCACGCCCCTTGTCCCGCCTACTGCCACGCCCCTTGGCCCGCCCACTGCCACGCCCCCTTGTCCCGCCCACTGCCACGCCCCCTGTCCCGCCTACTGCCACGCCCCCTTGTCCCGCCCACTGCCACGCCCCCTTGTCCCGCCCACTGCCACGCCCCCTTGTCCCGCCCACTGCCACGCCCCTTGTCCCGCCCACTGCCACGCCCCCTGGTCCCGCCCACTGCCACGCCCCTTGTCCCGCCCACTGCCACGCCCCTTGTCCCGCCTACTGCCACGCCTCTTGTCCCGCCCACTGCCACACCCCCTGTCCCGCCCACTGCCACGCCCCCTGGTCCCGCCTACTGCCACGCCCCTTGTCCCGCCCACTGCCACGCCCCCATGTCCCGCCTACTGCCACGCCTCCTGGTCCCGCCCACTGCCACGCCCCTTGTCACGCCCACTGACACTCCCCTTGTCACGCCCCCTTGTCCCTCCCACTGCCACGCCCCTTGTCACGCCCCTTGCCCCGCCCACTGACACTCCCCTTGTCCCGCCCACTGACACTCCCCTTGTCCCGCCCACTGCCATTGCCAGCTTCCCCAGCAGCAGCCCCAGCAGCCCCAGCATTGAAAAAGCTTTTATATATATTGATATATATATATATAAAATCTTTGATTATCAAAAGACATGACATGACATGACATGAGCATGAGCTGAGCTGAGCTAAAGAAGGGGGACACGCTGCCTGCGGGAACCTAGCCCGCCTTGTTTGGGTGCCTAAATAAAACACTCGGGTCAAGTGGCCTTGTTGCCAAGATGCGTACTGTTGTGTTTTTCCAGGGTGCACTATGGTAGGGTCCCACTGCGTGGCTCCTGCTGCCTGCCACAAGGTAAGCCTGCAGCACCCCGACACACACACACACACACACACACAATCCAGAGGGGAGCCCTGTGGAATAGCTGGCTGGCTGGCTGGCTGCATTCCACAGGGGCCCGCCTCAAGCAGTGCCAGCTTCCCCAGCAGCCCCAGCAGCAGCACCAGCAGCAGCCCCAGCAGCCCAGCATTCAAAAAGACTTTATATATACTGATATATATATATATAAAGTCTTTGATTATCAAAAGACATGACATGACATGACATGAGCATGAGCTGAGCTGAGCTAAAGAAGGGGGACACGCTGCCTGCGGGAACCTAGCCCGCCTTGTTACCCCGCCCACTGACACTCCCCTTGTCCCGCCTACTGACACTCCCCTTGTCCCGCCCACTGATACTCCCCTTGTTACCCCGCCCACTGACACTCCCCTTGTCCCGCCCACTGACACTCCCCTTGTCCCGCCCACTGACACTCCCCTTGTCCCTCCCACTGACACTCCCCTTGTCCCTCCCACTGACACTCCCCTTGTCCCGCCCACTGACACTCCCCTTGTCCCTCCCACTGACACTCCCATTGTCCCGCCCACTGACACTCCCATTGTCCCGCCCACTGACACTCCCCTTGTCCCTCCCACTGACACTCCCCTTGTCCCTCCCACTGACACTCCCCTTGTCCCGCCCACTGACACTCCCCTTGTCCCTCCCACTGACACTCCCCTTTTCCCTCCCACTGACACTCCCCTTGTCCCTCCCACTGACACTCCCCTTGTCCCGCCCACTGACACTTCCCTTGTCCCGCCCACTGACACTCCCCTTGTCCCGCCCACTGACACTCCCCTTGTCCCTCCCTCCCACTGACACTCCCCTTGACCCTCCCACTGACACTCCCCTTGTCCCGCTCCCTTGTCCCTCCCCTTGTCCCGCCCACTGACACTCCCCTTGTCCCTCCCACTGACACTCCCCTTGACCCTCCCACTGACACTCCCCTTGTCCCGCCCACTGACACTCCACTTGTCCCGCCCACTGACACTCCCCTTGACCCTCCCACTGACACTCCCCTTGTCCCGCCCACTGACACTCCCCTTGTCCTGCCCACTGACACTCCCCTTGTCCCTCCCACTGACACTCCCCTTGTCCCTCCCACTGCCACTCCCCTTGTCCCTCCCTCCCACTGACACTCCCCTTGACCCTCCCACTGACACTCCCCTTGTCCCGCCCACTGACACTCCCCTTGTCCCTCCCACTGACACTCCCCTTGTCCCGCCCACTGACACTCCCCTTACGCCGCCCACTGACACTCCCCTAGTCCCACCCACTGACACTCCCCTTGTCCCGCCCACTGACACTCCCCTAGTCCCACCCACTGACACGCCCCCATGTCCCGCCCACTGACACTCCCCTTGTCCCGCCCACTGACACTCCCCTTGTCCCGCCCACTGACACTGCCCTTGTCACGCCCCCTTGTCCCTCCCACTGCCACGCCCCTTGTCACGCCCCTTGCCCCGCCCACTGACACTCCCCTTGTCTCGCCCACTGACACTCCCCTTGTCCCGCCCACTGACACTCCCCTTGTCACGCCCCCTTGTCCCGCCCACTGCCACGCCCCCATGTCCATCCCACTGCCACGCCTCCTGGTCCCGCCCACTGCCACGCCCCCTTGTCCCGCCTACTACTGCCACGCCCCTTGTCCCGCCTACTGCCACGCCCCTTGTCCCGCCCACTGACACTCCCCTAGTCCCACCCACTGACACTCCCCTTGTCCCGCCCACTGACACTCCCCTTGTCCCTCCCACTGACACTCCCCTTGCCCCGCCCACTGACACTCCCCTAGTCCCGCCCACTGACACTCCCCTAGTCCCGCCCACTGACACTCCCCTTGTGCCGCCCACTGACACTCCCCTTGTCACGCCCCTTGTCACGCCCCCTTGTCCCACCCACTGACACTCCCCTTGTCCCGCCCACTGACACTCCCCTAGTCCCACCCACTGACACTCCCCTTGTGCCGCCCACTGACACTCCCCTAGTCCCGCCCACTGACACTCCCCTTGCCCCGCCCACTGACACTCCCCTTGTCACGCCCCTTGTCACGCCCCCTTGTCCCACCCACTGACACTCCCCTTGTCCCGCCCACTGACACTCCCCTAGTCCCACCCACTGACACTCCCCTTGTGCCGCCCACTGACACTCCCCTAGTCCCGCCCACTGACACTCCCCTTGCCCCGCCCACTGACACTCCCCTTGTCACGCCCCTTGTCACGCCCCCTTGTCCCACCCACTGACACTCCCCTTGTCCCGCCCACTGACACTCCCCTAGTCCCACCCACTGACACTCCCCTTGTTACCCCGCCCACTGACACTCCCCTTGTGCCGCCCACTGACACTCCCCTTGCCCCGCCCACTGACACTCCCCTTGTGCCGCCCACTGACACTCCCCTAGTCCCGCCCACTGACACTCCCCTTGTGCCGCCCACTGACACTCCCCTTGCCCCGCCCACTGACACTCCCCTTGTCCCGCCCACTGACACTCCCCTAGTCCCGCCCACTGACACTCCCCTTGTCACGCCCCTTGTCACGCCCCCTTGTCCCTCCCACTGCCACGCCCCTTGTCACGCCCCCTTGTCCCGCCCACTGACACTCCCCTTGTCCCGCCCACTGACACTCCCCTTGCCCCGCCCACTGCCACGCCCAATGCCACGCCCCCATGTCCCGCCTACTGCCACGCCCCCATGTCCCGCCCACTGCCACGCCCCTTGTCCCGCCTACTGCCACGCCCCATGTCCCGCCTACTGCCACGCCCCCTGTCCCGCCCACTGCCACGCCCCTTGTCACGCCCACTGACACTCCCCTTGTCACGCCCCCTTGTCCCTCCCACTGCCACGCCCCTTGTCACGCCCCTTGTCCCGCCCACTGACACTCCCCTTGTCACGCCCCCTTGTCCCGCCCACTGACACTCCCCTTGTCCCGCCCACTGACACTCCCCTTGTCCCGCCCACTGACACTCCCCTTGTCACGCCCCCTTGTCCCGCCTACTGCCACGCCCCCTGGTCCCGCCCACTGCCACGCCCCCTTGTCCCGCCCACTGCCACGCCCCCTGTCCCGCCTACTGCCACGCCCCCTTGTCCCGCCTACTGCCACGCCCCCTGGTCCCGCCCACTGCCACGCCCCCTTGTCCCGCCCACTGCCACGCCCCCTGGTGCCGCCCACTGACACTCCCCTTGTCCCGCCCACTGACACTCCCCTTGTCCCGCCCACTGCCACGCCCCTTGTCACGCCCACTGACACTCCCCTTGTCACGCCCCCTTGTCCCTCCCACTGCCACGCCCCTTGTCACGCCCCTTGCCCCGCCCACTGACACTCCCCTTGTCCCGCCCACTGACACTCCCCTTGTCACGCCCCCTTGTCCCGCCCACTGCCACGCCCCATGTCCCTCCCACTGCCACGCCCCCTTGTCCCGCCCACTGCCACGCCTCCTGGTCCCGCCCACTGCCACGCCCCCTGGTCCCGCCTACTACTGCCACGCCCCCTGTCCCGCCCACTGCCACGCCCCCTTGTCCCGCCCACTGCCACGCCCCCTGGTCCCGCCCACTGCCACGCCTCTTGTCCCACCCACTGACACTCCCCTTGTCACGCCCACTGACACTCCCCTAGTCCCGCCCACTGACACTCCCCTTGTCACGCCCCTTGTCACGCCCCCTTGTCCCACCCACTGACACTCCCCTTGTTACCCCGCCCACTGACACTCCCCTTGTGCCGCCCACTGACACTCCCCTTGTCCCGCCCACTGCCACGCCCACTGCCACGCCCCCATGTCCCGCCTACTGCCACGTCCCTTGTCCCGCCCACTGCCACGCCCCTTGTCCCGCCTACTGCCACGCCCCCATGTCCCGCCTACTGCCACGCCCCCATGTCCCGCCTACTGCCACGCCCCCATGTCCCGCCCACTGACACTCCCCTTGTCCCGCCCACTGACACTCCCCTTGTCCCGCCCCCTTGTCCCTCCCACTGCCACGCCCCTTGTCACGCCCCTTGCCCCGCCCACTGACACTCCCCTTGTCCCGCCCACTGACACTCCCCTTGTCCCGCCCACTGACACTCCCCTTGTCCCGCCCACTGACACTCCCCTTGTCACGCCCCCTTGTCCCGCCCACTGCCACGCCCCCATGTCCCTCCCACTGCCACGCCCCCTTGTCCCGCCCACTGCCACGCCTCCTGGTCCCGCCTACTGCCACGCCCCTTGTCCCGCCCACTGCCACGCCCCCTGTCCCGCCTACTGCCACGCCCCCTTGTCCCGCCTACTGCCACGCCCCCTTGTCCCGCCCACTGCCACGCCCCTTGTCCCGCCTACTGCCACGCCCCTTGGCCCGCCCACTGCCACGCCCCCTTGTCCCGCCCACTGCCACGCCCCCTGTCCCGCCTACTGCCACGCCCCCTTGTCCCGCCCACTGCCACGCCCCCTTGTCCCGCCCACTGCCACGCCCCCTTGTCCCGCCCACTGCCACGCCCCTTGTCCCGCCCACTGCCACGCCCCCTGGTCCCGCCCACTGCCACGCCCCTTGTCCCGCCCACTGCCACGCCCCTTGTCCCGCCTACTGCCACGCCTCTTGTCCCGCCCACTGCCACACCCCCTGTCCCGCCCACTGCCACGCCCCCTGGTCCCGCCTACTGCCACGCCCCTTGTCCCGCCCACTGCCACGCCCCCATGTCCCGCCTACTGCCACGCCTCCTGGTCCCGCCCACTGCCACGCCCCTTGTCACGCCCACTGACACTCCCCTTGTCACGCCCCCTTGTCCCTCCCACTGCCACGCCCCTTGTCACGCCCCTTGCCCCGCCCACTGACACTCCCCTTGTCCCGCCCACTGACACTCCCCTTGTCCCGCCCACTGCCATTGCCAGCTTCCCCAGCAGCAGCCCCAGCAGCCCCAGCATTGAAAAAGCTTTTATATATATTGATATATATATATATAAAATCTTTGATTATCAAAAGACATGACATGACATGACATGAGCATGAGCTGAGCTGAGCTAAAGAAGGGGGACACGCTGCCTGCGGGAACCTAGCCCGCCTTGTTTGGGTGCCTAAATAAAACACTCGGGTCAAGTGGCCTTGTTGCCAAGATGCGTACTGTTGTGTTTTTCCAGGGTGCACTATGGTAGGGTCCCACTGCGTGGCTCCTGCTGCCTGCCACAAGGTAAGCCTGCAGCACCCCACCACACACACACACACACACACACACACACAATCCAGAGGGGAGCCCTGTGGAATAGCTGGCTGGCTGGCTGCATTCCACAGGGGCCCGCCTCAAGCAGTGCCAGCTTCCCCAGCAGCCCCAGCAGCAGCACCAGCAGCAGCCCCAGCAGCCCAGCATTCAAAAAGACTTTATATATACTGATATATATATATATAAAGTCTTTGATTATCAAAAGACATGACATGACATGACATGAGCATGAGCTGAGCTGAGCTAAAGAAGGGGGACACGCTGCCTGCGGGAACCTAGCCCGCCTTGTTACCCCGCCCACTGACACTCCCCTTGTCCCGCCTACTGACACTCCCCTTGTCCCGCCCACTGATACTCCCCTTGTTACCCCGCCCACTGACACTCCCCTTGTCCCGCCCACTGACACTCCCCTTGTCCCGCCCACTGACACTCCCCTTGTCCCTCCCACTGACACTCCCCTTGTCCCTCCCACTGACACTCCCCTTGTCCCGCCCACTGACACTCCCCTTGTCCCTCCCACTGACACTCCCATTGTCCCGCCCACTGACACTCCCATTGTCCCGCCCACTGACACTCCCCTTGTCCCTCCCACTGACACTCCCCTTGTCCCTCCCACTGACACTCCCCTTGTCCCGCCCACTGACACTCCCCTTGTCCCTCCCACTGACACTCCCCTTTTCCCTCCCACTGACACTCCCCTTGTCCCTCCCACTGACACTCCCCTTGTCCCGCCCACTGACACTTCCCTTGTCCCGCCCACTGACACTCCCCTTGTCCCGCCCACTGACACTCCCCTTGTCCCTCCCTCCCACTGACACTCCCCTTGACCCTCCCACTGACACTCCCCTTGTCCCGCTCCCTTGTCCCTCCCCTTGTCCCGCCCACTGACACTCCCCTTGTCCCTCCCACTGACACTCCCCTTGACCCTCCCACTGACACTCCCCTTGTCCCGCCCACTGACACTCCACTTGTCCCGCCCACTGACACTCCCCTTGACCCTCCCACTGACACTCCCCTTGTCCCGCCCACTGACACTCCCCTTGTCCTGCCCACTGACACTCCCCTTGTCCCTCCCACTGACACTCCCCTTGTCCCTCCCACTGCCACTCCCCTTGTCCCTCCCTCCCACTGACACTCCCCTTGACCCTCCCACTGACACTCCCCTTGTCCCGCCCACTGACACTCCCCTTGTCCCTCCCACTGACACTCCCCTTGTCCCGCCCACTGACACTCCCCTTACGCCGCCCACTGACACTCCCCTAGTCCCACCCACTGACACTCCCCTTGTCCCGCCCACTGACACTCCCCTAGTCCCACCCACTGACACGCCCCCATGTCCCGCCCACTGACACTCCCCTTGTCCCGCCCACTGACACTCCCCTTGTCCCGCCCACTGACACTGCCCTTGTCACGCCCCCTTGTCCCTCCCACTGCCACGCCCCTTGTCACGCCCCTTGCCCCGCCCACTGACACTCCCCTTGTCTCGCCCACTGACACTCCCCTTGTCCCGCCCACTGACACTCCCCTTGTCACGCCCCCTTGTCCCGCCCACTGCCACGCCCCCATGTCCATCCCACTGCCACGCCTCCTGGTCCCGCCCACTGCCACGCCCCCTTGTCCCGCCTACTACTGCCACGCCCCTTGTCCCGCCTACTGCCACGCCCCTTGTCCCGCCCACTGACACTCCCCTAGTCCCACCCACTGACACTCCCCTTGTCCCGCCCACTGACACTCCCCTTGTCCCTCCCACTGACACTCCCCTTGCCCCGCCCACTGACACTCCCCTAGTCCCGCCCACTGACACTCCCCTAGTCCCGCCCACTGACACTCCCCTTGTGCCGCCCACTGACACTCCCCTTGTCACGCCCCTTGTCACGCCCCCTTGTCCCACCCACTGACACTCCCCTTGTCCCGCCCACTGACACTCCCCTAGTCCCACCCACTGACACTCCCCTTGTGCCGCCCACTGACACTCCCCTAGTCCCGCCCACTGACACTCCCCTTGCCCCGCCCACTGACACTCCCCTTGTCACGCCCCTTGTCACGCCCCCTTGTCCCACCCACTGACACTCCCCTTGTCCCGCCCACTGACACTCCCCTAGTCCCACCCACTGACACTCCCCTTGTGCCGCCCACTGACACTCCCCTAGTCCCGCCCACTGACACTCCCCTTGCCCCGCCCACTGACACTCCCCTTGTCACGCCCCTTGTCACGCCCCCTTGTCCCACCCACTGACACTCCCCTTGTCCCGCCCACTGACACTCCCCTAGTCCCACCCACTGACACTCCCCTTGTTACCCCGCCCACTGACACTCCCCTTGTGCCGCCCACTGACACTCCCCTTGCCCCGCCCACTGACACTCCCCTTGTGCCGCCCACTGACACTCCCCTAGTCCCGCCCACTGACACTCCCCTTGTGCCGCCCACTGACACTCCCCTTGCCCCGCCCACTGACACTCCCCTTGTCCCGCCCACTGACACTCCCCTAGTCCCGCCCACTGACACTCCCCTTGTCACGCCCCTTGTCACGCCCCCTTGTCCCTCCCACTGCCACGCCCCTTGTCACGCCCCCTTGTCCCGCCCACTGACACTCCCCTTGTCCCGCCCACTGACACTCCCCTTGCCCCGCCCACTGCCACGCCCAATGCCACGCCCCCATGTCCCGCCTACTGCCACGCCCCCATGTCCCGCCCACTGCCACGCCCCTTGTCCCGCCTACTGCCACGCCCCATGTCCCGCCTACTGCCACGCCCCCTGTCCCGCCCACTGCCACGCCCCTTGTCACGCCCACTGACACTCCCCTTGTCACGCCCCCTTGTCCCTCCCACTGCCACGCCCCTTGTCACGCCCCTTGTCCCGCCCACTGACACTCCCCTTGTCACGCCCCCTTGTCCCGCCCACTGACACTCCCCTTGTCCCGCCCACTGACACTCCCCTTGTCCCGCCCACTGACACTCCCCTTGTCACGCCCCCTTGTCCCGCCTACTGCCACGCCCCCTGGTCCCGCCCACTGCCACGCCCCCTTGTCCCGCCCACTGCCACGCCCCCTGTCCCGCCTACTGCCACGCCCCCTTGTCCCGCCTACTGCCACGCCCCCTGGTCCCGCCCACTGCCACGCCCCCTTGTCCCGCCCACTGCCACGCCCCCTGGTGCCGCCCACTGACACTCCCCTTGTCCCGCCCACTGACACTCCCCTTGTCCCGCCCACTGCCACGCCCCTTGTCACGCCCACTGACACTCCCCTTGTCACGCCCCCTTGTCCCTCCCACTGCCACGCCCCTTGTCACGCCCCTTGCCCCGCCCACTGACACTCCCCTTGTCCCGCCCACTGACACTCCCCTTGTCACGCCCCCTTGTCCCGCCCACTGCCACGCCCCATGTCCCTCCCACTGCCACGCCCCCTTGTCCCGCCCACTGCCACGCCTCCTGGTCCCGCCCACTGCCACGCCCCCTGGTCCCGCCTACTACTGCCACGCCCCCTGTCCCGCCCACTGCCACGCCCCCTTGTCCCGCCCACTGCCACGCCCCCTGGTCCCGCCCACTGCCACGCCTCTTGTCCCACCCACTGACACTCCCCTTGTCACGCCCACTGACACTCCCCTAGTCCCGCCCACTGACACTCCCCTTGTCACGCCCCTTGTCACGCCCCCTTGTCCCACCCACTGACACTCCCCTTGTTACCCCGCCCACTGACACTCCCCTTGTGCCGCCCACTGACACTCCCCTTGTCCCGCCCACTGCCACGCCCACTGCCACGCCCCCATGTCCCGCCTACTGCCACGTCCCTTGTCCCGCCCACTGCCACGCCCCTTGTCCCGCCTACTGCCACGCCCCCATGTCCCGCCTACTGCCACGCCCCCATGTCCCGCCTACTGCCACGCCCCCATGTCCCGCCCACTGACACTCCCCTTGTCCCGCCCACTGACACTCCCCTTGTCCCGCCCCCTTGTCCCTCCCACTGCCACGCCCCTTGTCACGCCCCTTGCCCCGCCCACTGACACTCCCCTTGTCCCGCCCACTGACACTCCCCTTGTCCCGCCCACTGACACTCCCCTTGTCCCGCCCACTGACACTCCCCTTGTCACGCCCCCTTGTCCCGCCCACTGCCACGCCCCCATGTCCCTCCCACTGCCACGCCCCCTTGTCCCGCCCACTGCCACGCCTCCTGGTCCCGCCTACTGCCACGCCCCTTGTCCCGCCCACTGCCACGCCCCCTGTCCCGCCTACTGCCACGCCCCCTTGTCCCGCCTACTGCCACGCCCCCTTGTCCCGCCCACTGCCACGCCCCTTGTCCCGCCTACTGCCACGCCCCTTGGCCCGCCCACTGCCACGCCCCCTTGTCCCGCCCACTGCCACGCCCCCTGTCCCGCCTACTGCCACGCCCCCTTGTCCCGCCCACTGCCACGCCCCCTTGTCCCGCCCACTGCCACGCCCCCTTGTCCCGCCCACTGCCACGCCCCTTGTCCCGCCCACTGCCACGCCCCCTGGTCCCGCCCACTGCCACGCCCCTTGTCCCGCCCACTGCCACGCCCCTTGTCCCGCCTACTGCCACGCCTCTTGTCCCGCCCACTGCCACACCCCCTGTCCCGCCCACTGCCACGCCCCCTGGTCCCGCCTACTGCCACGCCCCTTGTCCCGCCCACTGCCACGCCCCCATGTCCCGCCTACTGCCACGCCTCCTGGTCCCGCCCACTGCCACGCCCCTTGTCACGCCCACTGACACTCCCCTTGTCACGCCCCCTTGTCCCTCCCACTGCCACGCCCCTTGTCACGCCCCTTGCCCCGCCCACTGACACTCCCCTTGTCCCGCCCACTGACACTCCCCTTGTCCCGCCCACTGCCATTGCCAGCTTCCCCAGCAGCAGCCCCAGCAGCCCCAGCATTGAAAAAGCTTTTATATATATTGATATATATATATATAAAATCTTTGATTATCAAAAGACATGACATGACATGACATGAGCATGAGCTGAGCTGAGCTAAAGAAGGGGGACACGCTGCCTGCGGGAACCTAGCCCGCCTTGTTTGGGTGCCTAAATAAAACACTCGGGTCAAGTGGCCTTGTTGCCAAGATGCGTACTGTTGTGTTTTTCCAGGGTGCACTATGGTAGGGTCCCACTGCGTGGCTCCTGCTGCCTGCCACAAGGTAAGCCTGCAGCACCCCGACACACACACACACACACACACACAATCCAGAGGGGAGCCCTGTGGAATAGCTGGCTGGCTGGCTGGCTGCATTCCACAGGGGCCCGCCTCAAGCAGTGCCAGCTTCCCCAGCAGCCCCAGCAGCAGCACCAGCAGCAGCCCCAGCAGCCCAGCATTCAAAAAGACTTTATATATACTGATATATATATATATAAAGTCTTTGATTATCAAAAGACATGACATGACATGACATGAGCATGAGCTGAGCTGAGCTAAAGAAGGGGGACACGCTGCCTGCGGGAACCTAGCCCGCCTTGTTACCCCGCCCACTGACACTCCCCTTGTCCCGCCTACTGACACTCCCCTTGTCCCGCCCACTGATACTCCCCTTGTTACCCCGCCCACTGACACTCCCCTTGTCCCGCCCACTGACACTCCCCTTGTCCCGCCCACTGACACTCCCCTTGTCCCTCCCACTGACACTCCCCTTGTCCCTCCCACTGACACTCCCCTTGTCCCGCCCACTGACACTCCCCTTGTCCCTCCCACTGACACTCCCATTGTCCCGCCCACTGACACTCCCATTGTCCCGCCCACTGACACTCCCCTTGTCCCTCCCACTGACACTCCCCTTGTCCCTCCCACTGACACTCCCCTTGTCCCGCCCACTGACACTCCCCTTGTCCCTCCCACTGACACTCCCCTTTTCCCTCCCACTGACACTCCCCTTGTCCCTCCCACTGACACTCCCCTTGTCCCGCCCACTGACACTTCCCTTGTCCCGCCCACTGACACTCCCCTTGTCCCGCCCACTGACACTCCCCTTGTCCCTCCCTCCCACTGACACTCCCCTTGACCCTCCCACTGACACTCCCCTTGTCCCGCTCCCTTGTCCCTCCCCTTGTCCCGCCCACTGACACTCCCCTTGTCCCTCCCACTGACACTCCCCTTGACCCTCCCACTGACACTCCCCTTGTCCCGCCCACTGACACTCCACTTGTCCCGCCCACTGACACTCCCCTTGACCCTCCCACTGACACTCCCCTTGTCCCGCCCACTGACACTCCCCTTGTCCTGCCCACTGACACTCCCCTTGTCCCTCCCACTGACACTCCCCTTGTCCCTCCCACTGCCACTCCCCTTGTCCCTCCCTCCCACTGACACTCCCCTTGACCCTCCCACTGACACTCCCCTTGTCCCGCCCACTGACACTCCCCTTGTCCCTCCCACTGACACTCCCCTTGTCCCGCCCACTGACACTCCCCTTACGCCGCCCACTGACACTCCCCTAGTCCCACCCACTGACACTCCCCTTGTCCCGCCCACTGACACTCCCCTAGTCCCACCCACTGACACGCCCCCATGTCCCGCCCACTGACACTCCCCTTGTCCCGCCCACTGACACTCCCCTTGTCCCGCCCACTGACACTGCCCTTGTCACGCCCCCTTGTCCCTCCCACTGCCACGCCCCTTGTCACGCCCCTTGCCCCGCCCACTGACACTCCCCTTGTCTCGCCCACTGACACTCCCCTTGTCCCGCCCACTGACACTCCCCTTGTCACGCCCCCTTGTCCCGCCCACTGCCACGCCCCCATGTCCATCCCACTGCCACGCCTCCTGGTCCCGCCCACTGCCACGCCCCCTTGTCCCGCCTACTACTGCCACGCCCCTTGTCCCGCCTACTGCCACGCCCCTTGTCCCGCCCACTGACACTCCCCTAGTCCCACCCACTGACACTCCCCTTGTCCCGCCCACTGACACTCCCCTTGTCCCTCCCACTGACACTCCCCTTGCCCCGCCCACTGACACTCCCCTAGTCCCGCCCACTGACACTCCCCTAGTCCCGCCCACTGACACTCCCCTTGTGCCGCCCACTGACACTCCCCTTGTCACGCCCCTTGTCACGCCCCCTTGTCCCACCCACTGACACTCCCCTTGTCCCGCCCACTGACACTCCCCTAGTCCCACCCACTGACACTCCCCTTGTGCCGCCCACTGACACTCCCCTAGTCCCGCCCACTGACACTCCCCTTGCCCCGCCCACTGACACTCCCCTTGTCACGCCCCTTGTCACGCCCCCTTGTCCCACCCACTGACACTCCCCTTGTCCCGCCCACTGACACTCCCCTAGTCCCACCCACTGACACTCCCCTTGTGCCGCCCACTGACACTCCCCTAGTCCCGCCCACTGACACTCCCCTTGCCCCGCCCACTGACACTCCCCTTGTCACGCCCCTTGTCACGCCCCCTTGTCCCACCCACTGACACTCCCCTTGTCCCGCCCACTGACACTCCCCTAGTCCCACCCACTGACACTCCCCTTGTTACCCCGCCCACTGACACTCCCCTTGTGCCGCCCACTGACACTCCCCTTGCCCCGCCCACTGACACTCCCCTTGTGCCGCCCACTGACACTCCCCTAGTCCCGCCCACTGACACTCCCCTTGTGCCGCCCACTGACACTCCCCTTGCCCCGCCCACTGACACTCCCCTTGTCCCGCCCACTGACACTCCCCTAGTCCCGCCCACTGACACTCCCCTTGTCACGCCCCTTGTCACGCCCCCTTGTCCCTCCCACTGCCACGCCCCTTGTCACGCCCCCTTGTCCCGCCCACTGACACTCCCCTTGTCCCGCCCACTGACACTCCCCTTGCCCCGCCCACTGCCACGCCCAATGCCACGCCCCCATGTCCCGCCTACTGCCACGCCCCCATGTCCCGCCCACTGCCACGCCCCTTGTCCCGCCTACTGCCACGCCCCATGTCCCGCCTACTGCCACGCCCCCTGTCCCGCCCACTGCCACGCCCCTTGTCACGCCCACTGACACTCCCCTTGTCACGCCCCCTTGTCCCTCCCACTGCCACGCCCCTTGTCACGCCCCTTGTCCCGCCCACTGACACTCCCCTTGTCACGCCCCCTTGTCCCGCCCACTGACACTCCCCTTGTCCCGCCCACTGACACTCCCCTTGTCCCGCCCACTGACACTCCCCTTGTCACGCCCCCTTGTCCCGCCTACTGCCACGCCCCCTGGTCCCGCCCACTGCCACGCCCCCTTGTCCCGCCCACTGCCACGCCCCCTGTCCCGCCTACTGCCACGCCCCCTTGTCCCGCCTACTGCCACGCCCCCTGGTCCCGCCCACTGCCACGCCCCCTTGTCCCGCCCACTGCCACGCCCCCTGGTGCCGCCCACTGACACTCCCCTTGTCCCGCCCACTGACACTCCCCTTGTCCCGCCCACTGCCACGCCCCTTGTCACGCCCACTGACACTCCCCTTGTCACGCCCCCTTGTCCCTCCCACTGCCACGCCCCTTGTCACGCCCCTTGCCCCGCCCACTGACACTCCCCTTGTCCCGCCCACTGACACTCCCCTTGTCACGCCCCCTTGTCCCGCCCACTGCCACGCCCCATGTCCCTCCCACTGCCACGCCCCCTTGTCCCGCCCACTGCCACGCCTCCTGGTCCCGCCCACTGCCACGCCCCCTGGTCCCGCCTACTACTGCCACGCCCCCTGTCCCGCCCACTGCCACGCCCCCTTGTCCCGCCCACTGCCACGCCCCCTGGTCCCGCCCACTGCCACGCCTCTTGTCCCACCCACTGACACTCCCCTTGTCACGCCCACTGACACTCCCCTAGTCCCGCCCACTGACACTCCCCTTGTCACGCCCCTTGTCACGCCCCCTTGTCCCACCCACTGACACTCCCCTTGTTACCCCGCCCACTGACACTCCCCTTGTGCCGCCCACTGACACTCCCCTTGTCCCGCCCACTGCCACGCCCACTGCCACGCCCCCATGTCCCGCCTACTGCCACGTCCCTTGTCCCGCCCACTGCCACGCCCCTTGTCCCGCCTACTGCCACGCCCCCATGTCCCGCCTACTGCCACGCCCCCATGTCCCGCCTACTGCCACGCCCCCATGTCCCGCCCACTGACACTCCCCTTGTCCCGCCCACTGACACTCCCCTTGTCCCGCCCCCTTGTCCCTCCCACTGCCACGCCCCTTGTCACGCCCCTTGCCCCGCCCACTGACACTCCCCTTGTCCCGCCCACTGACACTCCCCTTGTCCCGCCCACTGACACTCCCCTTGTCCCGCCCACTGACACTCCCCTTGTCACGCCCCCTTGTCCCGCCCACTGCCACGCCCCCATGTCCCTCCCACTGCCACGCCCCCTTGTCCCGCCCACTGCCACGCCTCCTGGTCCCGCCTACTGCCACGCCCCTTGTCCCGCCCACTGCCACGCCCCCTGTCCCGCCTACTGCCACGCCCCCTTGTCCCGCCTACTGCCACGCCCCCTTGTCCCGCCCACTGCCACGCCCCTTGTCCCGCCTACTGCCACGCCCCTTGGCCCGCCCACTGCCACGCCCCCTTGTCCCGCCCACTGCCACGCCCCCTGTCCCGCCTACTGCCACGCCCCCTTGTCCCGCCCACTGCCACGCCCCCTTGTCCCGCCCACTGCCACGCCCCCTTGTCCCGCCCACTGCCACGCCCCTTGTCCCGCCCACTGCCACGCCCCCTGGTCCCGCCCACTGCCACGCCCCTTGTCCCGCCCACTGCCACGCCCCTTGTCCCGCCTACTGCCACGCCTCTTGTCCCGCCCACTGCCACACCCCCTGTCCCGCCCACTGCCACGCCCCCTGGTCCCGCCTACTGCCACGCCCCTTGTCCCGCCCACTGCCACGCCCCCATGTCCCGCCTACTGCCACGCCTCCTGGTCCCGCCCACTGCCACGCCCCTTGTCACGCCCACTGACACTCCCCTTGTCACGCCCCCTTGTCCCTCCCACTGCCACGCCCCTTGTCACGCCCCTTGCCCCGCCCACTGACACTCCCCTTGTCCCGCCCACTGACACTCCCCTTGTCCCGCCCACTGCCATTGCCAGCTTCCCCAGCAGCAGCCCCAGCAGCCCCAGCATTGAAAAAGCTTTTATATATATTGATATATATATATATAAAATCTTTGATTATCAAAAGACATGACATGACATGACATGAGCATGAGCTGAGCTGAGCTAAAGAAGGGGGACACGCTGCCTGCGGGAACCTAGCCCGCCTTGTTTGGGTGCCTAAATAAAACACTCGGGTCAAGTGGCCTTGTTGCCAAGATGCGTACTGTTGTGTTTTTCCAGGGTGCACTATGGTAGGGTCCCACTGCGTGGCTCCTGCTGCCTGCCACAAGGTAAGCCTGCAGCACCCCACCACACACACACACACACACACACACACACAATCCAGAGGGGAGCCCTGTGGAATAGCTGGCTGGCTGGCTGCATTCCACAGGGGCCCGCCTCAAGCAGTGCCAGCTTCCCCAGCAGCCCCAGCAGCAGCACCAGCAGCAGCCCCAGCAGCCCAGCATTCAAAAAGACTTTATATATACTGATATATATATATATAAAGTCTTTGATTATCAAAAGACATGACATGACATGACATGAGCATGAGCTGAGCTGAGCTAAAGAAGGGGGACACGCTGCCTGCGGGAACCTAGCCCGCCTTGTTACCCCGCCCACTGACACTCCCCTTGTCCCGCCTACTGACACTCCCCTTGTCCCGCCCACTGATACTCCCCTTGTTACCCCGCCCACTGACACTCCCCTTGTCCCGCCCACTGACACTCCCCTTGTCCCGCCCACTGACACTCCCCTTGTCCCTCCCACTGACACTCCCCTTGTCCCTCCCACTGACACTCCCCTTGTCCCGCCCACTGACACTCCCCTTGTCCCTCCCACTGACACTCCCATTGTCCCGCCCACTGACACTCCCATTGTCCCGCCCACTGACACTCCCCTTGTCCCTCCCACTGACACTCCCCTTGTCCCTCCCACTGACACTCCCCTTGTCCCGCCCACTGACACTCCCCTTGTCCCTCCCACTGACACTCCCCTTTTCCCTCCCACTGACACTCCCCTTGTCCCTCCCACTGACACTCCCCTTGTCCCGCCCACTGACACTTCCCTTGTCCCGCCCACTGACACTCCCCTTGTCCCGCCCACTGACACTCCCCTTGTCCCTCCCTCCCACTGACACTCCCCTTGACCCTCCCACTGACACTCCCCTTGTCCCGCTCCCTTGTCCCTCCCCTTGTCCCGCCCACTGACACTCCCCTTGTCCCTCCCACTGACACTCCCCTTGACCCTCCCACTGACACTCCCCTTGTCCCGCCCACTGACACTCCACTTGTCCCGCCCACTGACACTCCCCTTGACCCTCCCACTGACACTCCCCTTGTCCCGCCCACTGACACTCCCCTTGTCCTGCCCACTGACACTCCCCTTGTCCCTCCCACTGACACTCCCCTTGTCCCTCCCACTGCCACTCCCCTTGTCCCTCCCTCCCACTGACACTCCCCTTGACCCTCCCACTGACACTCCCCTTGTCCCGCCCACTGACACTCCCCTTGTCCCTCCCACTGACACTCCCCTTGTCCCGCCCACTGACACTCCCCTTACGCCGCCCACTGACACTCCCCTAGTCCCACCCACTGACACTCCCCTTGTCCCGCCCACTGACACTCCCCTAGTCCCACCCACTGACACGCCCCCATGTCCCGCCCACTGACACTCCCCTTGTCCCGCCCACTGACACTCCCCTTGTCCCGCCCACTGACACTGCCCTTGTCACGCCCCCTTGTCCCTCCCACTGCCACGCCCCTTGTCACGCCCCTTGCCCCGCCCACTGACACTCCCCTTGTCTCGCCCACTGACACTCCCCTTGTCCCGCCCACTGACACTCCCCTTGTCACGCCCCCTTGTCCCGCCCACTGCCACGCCCCCATGTCCATCCCACTGCCACGCCTCCTGGTCCCGCCCACTGCCACGCCCCCTTGTCCCGCCTACTACTGCCACGCCCCTTGTCCCGCCTACTGCCACGCCCCTTGTCCCGCCCACTGACACTCCCCTAGTCCCACCCACTGACACTCCCCTTGTCCCGCCCACTGACACTCCCCTTGTCCCTCCCACTGACACTCCCCTTGCCCCGCCCACTGACACTCCCCTAGTCCCGCCCACTGACACTCCCCTAGTCCCGCCCACTGACACTCCCCTTGTGCCGCCCACTGACACTCCCCTTGTCACGCCCCTTGTCACGCCCCCTTGTCCCACCCACTGACACTCCCCTTGTCCCGCCCACTGACACTCCCCTAGTCCCACCCACTGACACTCCCCTTGTGCCGCCCACTGACACTCCCCTAGTCCCGCCCACTGACACTCCCCTTGCCCCGCCCACTGACACTCCCCTTGTCACGCCCCTTGTCACGCCCCCTTGTCCCACCCACTGACACTCCCCTTGTCCCGCCCACTGACACTCCCCTAGTCCCACCCACTGACACTCCCCTTGTGCCGCCCACTGACACTCCCCTAGTCCCGCCCACTGACACTCCCCTTGCCCCGCCCACTGACACTCCCCTTGTCACGCCCCTTGTCACGCCCCCTTGTCCCACCCACTGACACTCCCCTTGTCCCGCCCACTGACACTCCCCTAGTCCCACCCACTGACACTCCCCTTGTTACCCCGCCCACTGACACTCCCCTTGTGCCGCCCACTGACACTCCCCTTGCCCCGCCCACTGACACTCCCCTTGTGCCGCCCACTGACACTCCCCTAGTCCCGCCCACTGACACTCCCCTTGTGCCGCCCACTGACACTCCCCTTGCCCCGCCCACTGACACTCCCCTTGTCCCGCCCACTGACACTCCCCTAGTCCCGCCCACTGACACTCCCCTTGTCACGCCCCTTGTCACGCCCCCTTGTCCCTCCCACTGCCACGCCCCTTGTCACGCCCCCTTGTCCCGCCCACTGACACTCCCCTTGTCCCGCCCACTGACACTCCCCTTGCCCCGCCCACTGCCACGCCCAATGCCACGCCCCCATGTCCCGCCTACTGCCACGCCCCCATGTCCCGCCCACTGCCACGCCCCTTGTCCCGCCTACTGCCACGCCCCATGTCCCGCCTACTGCCACGCCCCCTGTCCCGCCCACTGCCACGCCCCTTGTCACGCCCACTGACACTCCCCTTGTCACGCCCCCTTGTCCCTCCCACTGCCACGCCCCTTGTCACGCCCCTTGTCCCGCCCACTGACACTCCCCTTGTCACGCCCCCTTGTCCCGCCCACTGACACTCCCCTTGTCCCGCCCACTGACACTCCCCTTGTCCCGCCCACTGACACTCCCCTTGTCACGCCCCCTTGTCCCGCCTACTGCCACGCCCCCTGGTCCCGCCCACTGCCACGCCCCCTTGTCCCGCCCACTGCCACGCCCCCTGTCCCGCCTACTGCCACGCCCCCTTGTCCCGCCTACTGCCACGCCCCCTGGTCCCGCCCACTGCCACGCCCCCTTGTCCCGCCCACTGCCACGCCCCCTGGTGCCGCCCACTGACACTCCCCTTGTCCCGCCCACTGACACTCCCCTTGTCCCGCCCACTGCCACGCCCCTTGTCACGCCCACTGACACTCCCCTTGTCACGCCCCCTTGTCCCTCCCACTGCCACGCCCCTTGTCACGCCCCTTGCCCCGCCCACTGACACTCCCCTTGTCCCGCCCACTGACACTCCCCTTGTCACGCCCCCTTGTCCCGCCCACTGCCACGCCCCATGTCCCTCCCACTGCCACGCCCCCTTGTCCCGCCCACTGCCACGCCTCCTGGTCCCGCCCACTGCCACGCCCCCTGGTCCCGCCTACTACTGCCACGCCCCCTGTCCCGCCCACTGCCACGCCCCCTTGTCCCGCCCACTGCCACGCCCCCTGGTCCCGCCCACTGCCACGCCTCTTGTCCCACCCACTGACACTCCCCTTGTCACGCCCACTGACACTCCCCTAGTCCCGCCCACTGACACTCCCCTTGTCACGCCCCTTGTCACGCCCCCTTGTCCCACCCACTGACACTCCCCTTGTTACCCCGCCCACTGACACTCCCCTTGTGCCGCCCACTGACACTCCCCTTGTCCCGCCCACTGCCACGCCCACTGCCACGCCCCCATGTCCCGCCTACTGCCACGTCCCTTGTCCCGCCCACTGCCACGCCCCTTGTCCCGCCTACTGCCACGCCCCCATGTCCCGCCTACTGCCACGCCCCCATGTCCCGCCTACTGCCACGCCCCCATGTCCCGCCCACTGACACTCCCCTTGTCCCGCCCACTGACACTCCCCTTGTCCCGCCCCCTTGTCCCTCCCACTGCCACGCCCCTTGTCACGCCCCTTGCCCCGCCCACTGACACTCCCCTTGTCCCGCCCACTGACACTCCCCTTGTCCCGCCCACTGACACTCCCCTTGTCCCGCCCACTGACACTCCCCTTGTCACGCCCCCTTGTCCCGCCCACTGCCACGCCCCCATGTCCCTCCCACTGCCACGCCCCCTTGTCCCGCCCACTGCCACGCCTCCTGGTCCCGCCTACTGCCACGCCCCTTGTCCCGCCCACTGCCACGCCCCCTGTCCCGCCTACTGCCACGCCCCCTTGTCCCGCCTACTGCCACGCCCCCTTGTCCCGCCCACTGCCACGCCCCTTGTCCCGCCTACTGCCACGCCCCTTGGCCCGCCCACTGCCACGCCCCCTTGTCCCGCCCACTGCCACGCCCCCTGTCCCGCCTACTGCCACGCCCCCTTGTCCCGCCCACTGCCACGCCCCCTTGTCCCGCCCACTGCCACGCCCCCTTGTCCCGCCCACTGCCACGCCCCTTGTCCCGCCCACTGCCACGCCCCCTGGTCCCGCCCACTGCCACGCCCCTTGTCCCGCCCACTGCCACGCCCCTTGTCCCGCCTACTGCCACGCCTCTTGTCCCGCCCACTGCCACACCCCCTGTCCCGCCCACTGCCACGCCCCCTGGTCCCGCCTACTGCCACGCCCCTTGTCCCGCCCACTGCCACGCCCCCATGTCCCGCCTACTGCCACGCCTCCTGGTCCCGCCCACTGCCACGCCCCTTGTCACGCCCACTGACACTCCCCTTGTCACGCCCCCTTGTCCCTCCCACTGCCACGCCCCTTGTCACGCCCCTTGCCCCGCCCACTGACACTCCCCTTGTCCCGCCCACTGACACTCCCCTTGTCCCGCCCACTGCCATTGCCAGCTTCCCCAGCAGCAGCCCCAGCAGCCCCAGCATTGAAAAAGCTTTTATATATATTGATATATATATATATAAAATCTTTGATTATCAAAAGACATGACATGACATGACATGAGCATGAGCTGAGCTGAGCTAAAGAAGGGGGACACGCTGCCTGCGGGAACCTAGCCCGCCTTGTTTGGGTGCCTAAATAAAACACTCGGGTCAAGTGGCCTTGTTGCCAAGATGCGTACTGTTGTGTTTTTCCAGGGTGCACTATGGTAGGGTCCCACTGCGTGGCTCCTGCTGCCTGCCACAAGGTAAGCCTGCAGCACCCCACCACACACACACACACACACACACACACACAATCCAGAGGGGAGCCCTGTGGAATAGCTGGCTGGCTGGCTGCATTCCACAGGGGCCCGCCTCAAGCAGTGCCAGCTTCCCCAGCAGCCCCAGCAGCAGCACCAGCAGCAGCCCCAGCAGCCCAGCATTCAAAAAGACTTTATATATACTGATATATATATATATAAAGTCTTTGATTATCAAAAGACATGACATGACATGACATGAGCATGAGCTGAGCTGAGCTAAAGAAGGGGGACACGCTGCCTGCGGGAACCTAGCCCGCCTTGTTACCCCGCCCACTGACACTCCCCTTGTCCCGCCTACTGACACTCCCCTTGTCCCGCCCACTGATACTCCCCTTGTTACCCCGCCCACTGACACTCCCCTTGTCCCGCCCACTGACACTCCCCTTGTCCCGCCCACTGACACTCCCCTTGTCCCTCCCACTGACACTCCCCTTGTCCCTCCCACTGACACTCCCCTTGTCCCGCCCACTGACACTCCCCTTGTCCCTCCCACTGACACTCCCATTGTCCCGCCCACTGACACTCCCATTGTCCCGCCCACTGACACTCCCCTTGTCCCTCCCACTGACACTCCCCTTGTCCCTCCCACTGACACTCCCCTTGTCCCGCCCACTGACACTCCCCTTGTCCCTCCCACTGACACTCCCCTTTTCCCTCCCACTGACACTCCCCTTGTCCCTCCCACTGACACTCCCCTTGTCCCGCCCACTGACACTTCCCTTGTCCCGCCCACTGACACTCCCCTTGTCCCGCCCACTGACACTCCCCTTGTCCCTCCCTCCCACTGACACTCCCCTTGACCCTCCCACTGACACTCCCCTTGTCCCGCTCCCTTGTCCCTCCCCTTGTCCCGCCCACTGACACTCCCCTTGTCCCTCCCACTGACACTCCCCTTGACCCTCCCACTGACACTCCCCTTGTCCCGCCCACTGACACTCCACTTGTCCCGCCCACTGACACTCCCCTTGACCCTCCCACTGACACTCCCCTTGTCCCGCCCACTGACACTCCCCTTGTCCTGCCCACTGACACTCCCCTTGTCCCTCCCACTGACACTCCCCTTGTCCCTCCCACTGCCACTCCCCTTGTCCCTCCCTCCCACTGACACTCCCCTTGACCCTCCCACTGACACTCCCCTTGTCCCGCCCACTGACACTCCCCTTGTCCCTCCCACTGACACTCCCCTTGTCCCGCCCACTGACACTCCCCTTACGCCGCCCACTGACACTCCCCTAGTCCCACCCACTGACACTCCCCTTGTCCCGCCCACTGACACTCCCCTAGTCCCACCCACTGACACGCCCCCATGTCCCGCCCACTGACACTCCCCTTGTCCCGCCCACTGACACTCCCCTTGTCCCGCCCACTGACACTGCCCTTGTCACGCCCCCTTGTCCCTCCCACTGCCACGCCCCTTGTCACGCCCCTTGCCCCGCCCACTGACACTCCCCTTGTCTCGCCCACTGACACTCCCCTTGTCCCGCCCACTGACACTCCCCTTGTCACGCCCCCTTGTCCCGCCCACTGCCACGCCCCCATGTCCATCCCACTGCCACGCCTCCTGGTCCCGCCCACTGCCACGCCCCCTTGTCCCGCCTACTACTGCCACGCCCCTTGTCCCGCCTACTGCCACGCCCCTTGTCCCGCCCACTGACACTCCCCTAGTCCCACCCACTGACACTCCCCTTGTCCCGCCCACTGACACTCCCCTTGTCCCTCCCACTGACACTCCCCTTGCCCCGCCCACTGACACTCCCCTAGTCCCGCCCACTGACACTCCCCTAGTCCCGCCCACTGACACTCCCCTTGTGCCGCCCACTGACACTCCCCTTGTCACGCCCCTTGTCACGCCCCCTTGTCCCACCCACTGACACTCCCCTTGTCCCGCCCACTGACACTCCCCTAGTCCCACCCACTGACACTCCCCTTGTGCCGCCCACTGACACTCCCCTAGTCCCGCCCACTGACACTCCCCTTGCCCCGCCCACTGACACTCCCCTTGTCACGCCCCTTGTCACGCCCCCTTGTCCCACCCACTGACACTCCCCTTGTCCCGCCCACTGACACTCCCCTAGTCCCACCCACTGACACTCCCCTTGTGCCGCCCACTGACACTCCCCTAGTCCCGCCCACTGACACTCCCCTTGCCCCGCCCACTGACACTCCCCTTGTCACGCCCCTTGTCACGCCCCCTTGTCCCACCCACTGACACTCCCCTTGTCCCGCCCACTGACACTCCCCTAGTCCCACCCACTGACACTCCCCTTGTTACCCCGCCCACTGACACTCCCCTTGTGCCGCCCACTGACACTCCCCTTGCCCCGCCCACTGACACTCCCCTTGTGCCGCCCACTGACACTCCCCTAGTCCCGCCCACTGACACTCCCCTTGTGCCGCCCACTGACACTCCCCTTGCCCCGCCCACTGACACTCCCCTTGTCCCGCCCACTGACACTCCCCTAGTCCCGCCCACTGACACTCCCCTTGTCACGCCCCTTGTCACGCCCCCTTGTCCCTCCCACTGCCACGCCCCTTGTCACGCCCCCTTGTCCCGCCCACTGACACTCCCCTTGTCCCGCCCACTGACACTCCCCTTGCCCCGCCCACTGCCACGCCCAATGCCACGCCCCCATGTCCCGCCTACTGCCACGCCCCCATGTCCCGCCCACTGCCACGCCCCTTGTCCCGCCTACTGCCACGCCCCATGTCCCGCCTACTGCCACGCCCCCTGTCCCGCCCACTGCCACGCCCCTTGTCACGCCCACTGACACTCCCCTTGTCACGCCCCCTTGTCCCTCCCACTGCCACGCCCCTTGTCACGCCCCTTGTCCCGCCCACTGACACTCCCCTTGTCACGCCCCCTTGTCCCGCCCACTGACACTCCCCTTGTCCCGCCCACTGACACTCCCCTTGTCCCGCCCACTGACACTCCCCTTGTCACGCCCCCTTGTCCCGCCTACTGCCACGCCCCCTGGTCCCGCCCACTGCCACGCCCCCTTGTCCCGCCCACTGCCACGCCCCCTGTCCCGCCTACTGCCACGCCCCCTTGTCCCGCCTACTGCCACGCCCCCTGGTCCCGCCCACTGCCACGCCCCCTTGTCCCGCCCACTGCCACGCCCCCTGGTGCCGCCCACTGACACTCCCCTTGTCCCGCCCACTGACACTCCCCTTGTCCCGCCCACTGCCACGCCCCTTGTCACGCCCACTGACACTCCCCTTGTCACGCCCCCTTGTCCCTCCCACTGCCACGCCCCTTGTCACGCCCCTTGCCCCGCCCACTGACACTCCCCTTGTCCCGCCCACTGACACTCCCCTTGTCACGCCCCCTTGTCCCGCCCACTGCCACGCCCCATGTCCCTCCCACTGCCACGCCCCCTTGTCCCGCCCACTGCCACGCCTCCTGGTCCCGCCCACTGCCACGCCCCCTGGTCCCGCCTACTACTGCCACGCCCCCTGTCCCGCCCACTGCCACGCCCCCTTGTCCCGCCCACTGCCACGCCCCCTGGTCCCGCCCACTGCCACGCCTCTTGTCCCACCCACTGACACTCCCCTTGTCACGCCCACTGACACTCCCCTAGTCCCGCCCACTGACACTCCCCTTGTCACGCCCCTTGTCACGCCCCCTTGTCCCACCCACTGACACTCCCCTTGTTACCCCGCCCACTGACACTCCCCTTGTGCCGCCCACTGACACTCCCCTTGTCCCGCCCACTGCCACGCCCACTGCCACGCCCCCATGTCCCGCCTACTGCCACGTCCCTTGTCCCGCCCACTGCCACGCCCCTTGTCCCGCCTACTGCCACGCCCCCATGTCCCGCCTACTGCCACGCCCCCATGTCCCGCCTACTGCCACGCCCCCATGTCCCGCCCACTGACACTCCCCTTGTCCCGCCCACTGACACTCCCCTTGTCCCGCCCCCTTGTCCCTCCCACTGCCACGCCCCTTGTCACGCCCCTTGCCCCGCCCACTGACACTCCCCTTGTCCCGCCCACTGACACTCCCCTTGTCCCGCCCACTGACACTCCCCTTGTCCCGCCCACTGACACTCCCCTTGTCACGCCCCCTTGTCCCGCCCACTGCCACGCCCCCATGTCCCTCCCACTGCCACGCCCCCTTGTCCCGCCCACTGCCACGCCTCCTGGTCCCGCCTACTGCCACGCCCCTTGTCCCGCCCACTGCCACGCCCCCTGTCCCGCCTACTGCCACGCCCCCTTGTCCCGCCTACTGCCACGCCCCCTTGTCCCGCCCACTGCCACGCCCCTTGTCCCGCCTACTGCCACGCCCCTTGGCCCGCCCACTGCCACGCCCCCTTGTCCCGCCCACTGCCACGCCCCCTGTCCCGCCTACTGCCACGCCCCCTTGTCCCGCCCACTGCCACGCCCCCTTGTCCCGCCCACTGCCACGCCCCCTTGTCCCGCCCACTGCCACGCCCCTTGTCCCGCCCACTGCCACGCCCCCTGGTCCCGCCCACTGCCACGCCCCTTGTCCCGCCCACTGCCACGCCCCTTGTCCCGCCTACTGCCACGCCTCTTGTCCCGCCCACTGCCACACCCCCTGTCCCGCCCACTGCCACGCCCCCTGGTCCCGCCTACTGCCACGCCCCTTGTCCCGCCCACTGCCACGCCCCCATGTCCCGCCTACTGCCACGCCTCCTGGTCCCGCCCACTGCCACGCCCCTTGTCACGCCCACTGACACTCCCCTTGTCACGCCCCCTTGTCCCTCCCACTGCCACGCCCCTTGTCACGCCCCTTGCCCCGCCCACTGACACTCCCCTTGTCCCGCCCACTGACACTCCCCTTGTCCCGCCCACTGCCATTGCCAGCTTCCCCAGCAGCAGCCCCAGCAGCCCCAGCATTGAAAAAGCTTTTATATATATTGATATATATATATATAAAATCTTTGATTATCAAAAGACATGACATGACATGACATGAGCATGAGCTGAGCTGAGCTAAAGAAGGGGGACACGCTGCCTGCGGGAACCTAGCCCGCCTTGTTTGGGTGCCTAAATAAAACACTCGGGTCAAGTGGCCTTGTTGCCAAGATGCGTACTGTTGTGTTTTTCCAGGGTGCACTATGGTAGGGTCCCACTGCGTGGCTCCTGCTGCCTGCCACAAGGTAAGCCTGCAGCACCCCACCACACACACACACACACACACACACACACAATCCAGAGGGGAGCCCTGTGGAATAGCTGGCTGGCTGGCTGCATTCCACAGGGGCCCGCCTCAAGCAGTGCCAGCTTCCCCAGCAGCCCCAGCAGCAGCACCAGCAGCAGCCCCAGCAGCCCAGCATTCAAAAAGACTTTATATATACTGATATATATATATATAAAGTCTTTGATTATCAAAAGACATGACATGACATGACATGAGCATGAGCTGAGCTGAGCTAAAGAAGGGGGACACGCTGCCTGCGGGAACCTAGCCCGCCTTGTTACCCCGCCCACTGACACTCCCCTTGTCCCGCCTACTGACACTCCCCTTGTCCCGCCCACTGATACTCCCCTTGTTACCCCGCCCACTGACACTCCCCTTGTCCCGCCCACTGACACTCCCCTTGTCCCGCCCACTGACACTCCCCTTGTCCCTCCCACTGACACTCCCCTTGTCCCTCCCACTGACACTCCCCTTGTCCCGCCCACTGACACTCCCCTTGTCCCTCCCACTGACACTCCCATTGTCCCGCCCACTGACACTCCCATTGTCCCGCCCACTGACACTCCCCTTGTCCCTCCCACTGACACTCCCCTTGTCCCTCCCACTGACACTCCCCTTGTCCCGCCCACTGACACTCCCCTTGTCCCTCCCACTGACACTCCCCTTTTCCCTCCCACTGACACTCCCCTTGTCCCTCCCACTGACACTCCCCTTGTCCCGCCCACTGACACTTCCCTTGTCCCGCCCACTGACACTCCCCTTGTCCCGCCCACTGACACTCCCCTTGTCCCTCCCTCCCACTGACACTCCCCTTGACCCTCCCACTGACACTCCCCTTGTCCCGCTCCCTTGTCCCTCCCCTTGTCCCGCCCACTGACACTCCCCTTGTCCCTCCCACTGACACTCCCCTTGACCCTCCCACTGACACTCCCCTTGTCCCGCCCACTGACACTCCACTTGTCCCGCCCACTGACACTCCCCTTGACCCTCCCACTGACACTCCCCTTGTCCCGCCCACTGACACTCCCCTTGTCCTGCCCACTGACACTCCCCTTGTCCCTCCCACTGACACTCCCCTTGTCCCTCCCACTGCCACTCCCCTTGTCCCTCCCTCCCACTGACACTCCCCTTGACCCTCCCACTGACACTCCCCTTGTCCCGCCCACTGACACTCCCCTTGTCCCTCCCACTGACACTCCCCTTGTCCCGCCCACTGACACTCCCCTTACGCCGCCCACTGACACTCCCCTAGTCCCACCCACTGACACTCCCCTTGTCCCGCCCACTGACACTCCCCTAGTCCCACCCACTGACACGCCCCCATGTCCCGCCCACTGACACTCCCCTTGTCCCGCCCACTGACACTCCCCTTGTCCCGCCCACTGACACTGCCCTTGTCACGCCCCCTTGTCCCTCCCACTGCCACGCCCCTTGTCACGCCCCTTGCCCCGCCCACTGACACTCCCCTTGTCTCGCCCACTGACACTCCCCTTGTCCCGCCCACTGACACTCCCCTTGTCACGCCCCCTTGTCCCGCCCACTGCCACGCCCCCATGTCCATCCCACTGCCACGCCTCCTGGTCCCGCCCACTGCCACGCCCCCTTGTCCCGCCTACTACTGCCACGCCCCTTGTCCCGCCTACTGCCACGCCCCTTGTCCCGCCCACTGACACTCCCCTAGTCCCACCCACTGACACTCCCCTTGTCCCGCCCACTGACACTCCCCTTGTCCCTCCCACTGACACTCCCCTTGCCCCGCCCACTGACACTCCCCTAGTCCCGCCCACTGACACTCCCCTAGTCCCGCCCACTGACACTCCCCTTGTGCCGCCCACTGACACTCCCCTTGTCACGCCCCTTGTCACGCCCCCTTGTCCCACCCACTGACACTCCCCTTGTCCCGCCCACTGACACTCCCCTAGTCCCACCCACTGACACTCCCCTTGTGCCGCCCACTGACACTCCCCTAGTCCCGCCCACTGACACTCCCCTTGCCCCGCCCACTGACACTCCCCTTGTCACGCCCCTTGTCACGCCCCCTTGTCCCACCCACTGACACTCCCCTTGTCCCGCCCACTGACACTCCCCTAGTCCCACCCACTGACACTCCCCTTGTGCCGCCCACTGACACTCCCCTAGTCCCGCCCACTGACACTCCCCTTGCCCCGCCCACTGACACTCCCCTTGTCACGCCCCTTGTCACGCCCCCTTGTCCCACCCACTGACACTCCCCTTGTCCCGCCCACTGACACTCCCCTAGTCCCACCCACTGACACTCCCCTTGTTACCCCGCCCACTGACACTCCCCTTGTGCCGCCCACTGACACTCCCCTTGCCCCGCCCACTGACACTCCCCTTGTGCCGCCCACTGACACTCCCCTAGTCCCGCCCACTGACACTCCCCTTGTGCCGCCCACTGACACTCCCCTTGCCCCGCCCACTGACACTCCCCTTGTCCCGCCCACTGACACTCCCCTAGTCCCGCCCACTGACACTCCCCTTGTCACGCCCCTTGTCACGCCCCCTTGTCCCTCCCACTGCCACGCCCCTTGTCACGCCCCCTTGTCCCGCCCACTGACACTCCCCTTGTCCCGCCCACTGACACTCCCCTTGCCCCGCCCACTGCCACGCCCAATGCCACGCCCCCATGTCCCGCCTACTGCCACGCCCCCATGTCCCGCCCACTGCCACGCCCCTTGTCCCGCCTACTGCCACGCCCCATGTCCCGCCTACTGCCACGCCCCCTGTCCCGCCCACTGCCACGCCCCTTGTCACGCCCACTGACACTCCCCTTGTCACGCCCCCTTGTCCCTCCCACTGCCACGCCCCTTGTCACGCCCCTTGTCCCGCCCACTGACACTCCCCTTGTCCCGCCCACTGACACTCCCCTTGTCCCGCCCACTGACACTCCCCTTGTCACGCCCCCTTGTCCCGCCTACTGCCACGCCCCCTGGTCCCGCCCACTGCCACGCCCCCTTGTCCCGCCCACTGCCACGCCCCCTGTCCCGCCTACTGCCACGCCCCCTTGTCCCGCCTACTGCCACGCCCCCTGGTCCCGCCCACTGCCACGCCCCCTTGTCCCGCCCACTGCCACGCCCCCTGGTGCCGCCCACTGACACTCCCCTTGTCCCGCCCACTGACACTCCCCTTGTCCCGCCCACTGCCACGCCCCTTGTCACGCCCACTGACACTCCCCTTGTCACGCCCCCTTGTCCCTCCCACTGCCACGCCCCTTGTCACGCCCCTTGCCCCGCCCACTGACACTCCCCTTGTCCCGCCCACTGACACTCCCCTTGTCACGCCCCCTTGTCCCGCCCACTGCCACGCCCCATGTCCCTCCCACTGCCACGCCCCCTTGTCCCGCCCACTGCCACGCCTCCTGGTCCCGCCCACTGCCACGCCCCCTGGTCCCGCCTACTACTGCCACGCCCCCTGTCCCGCCCACTGCCACGCCCCCTTGTCCCGCCCACTGCCACGCCCCCTGGTCCCGCCCACTGCCACGCCTCTTGTCCCACCCACTGACACTCCCCTTGTCACGCCCACTGACACTCCCCTAGTCCCGCCCACTGACACTCCCCTTGTCACGCCCCTTGTCACGCCCCCTTGTCCCACCCACTGACACTCCCCTTGTTACCCCGCCCACTGACACTCCCCTTGTGCCGCCCACTGACACTCCCCTTGTCCCGCCCACTGCCACGCCCACTGCCACGCCCCCATGTCCCGCCTACTGCCACGTCCCTTGTCCCGCCCACTGCCACGCCCCTTGTCCCGCCTACTGCCACGCCCCCATGTCCCGCCTACTGCCACGCCCCCATGTCCCGCCTACTGCCACGCCCCCATGTCCCGCCCACTGACACTCCCCTTGTCCCGCCCACTGACACTCCCCTTGTCCCGCCCCCTTGTCCCTCCCACTGCCACGCCCCTTGTCACGCCCCTTGCCCCGCCCACTGACACTCCCCTTGTCCCGCCCACTGACACTCCCCTTGTCCCGCCCACTGACACTCCCCTTGTCCCGCCCACTGACACTCCCCTTGTCACGCCCCCTTGTCCCGCCCACTGCCACGCCCCCATGTCCCTCCCACTGCCACGCCCCCTTGTCCCGCCCACTGCCACGCCTCCTGGTCCCGCCTACTGCCACGCCCCTTGTCCCGCCCACTGCCACGCCCCCTGTCCCGCCTACTGCCACGCCCCCTTGTCCCGCCTACTGCCACGCCCCCTTGTCCCGCCCACTGCCACGCCCCTTGTCCCGCCTACTGCCACGCCCCTTGGCCCGCCCACTGCCACGCCCCCTTGTCCCGCCCACTGCCACGCCCCCTGTCCCGCCTACTGCCACGCCCCCTTGTCCCGCCCACTGCCACGCCCCCTTGTCCCGCCCACTGCCACGCCCCCTTGTCCCGCCCACTGCCACGCCCCTTGTCCCGCCCACTGCCACGCCCCCTGGTCCCGCCCACTGCCACGCCCCTTGTCCCGCCCACTGCCACGCCCCTTGTCCCGCCTACTGCCACGCCTCTTGTCCCGCCCACTGCCACACCCCCTGTCCCGCCCACTGCCACGCCCCCTGGTCCCGCCTACTGCCACGCCCCTTGTCCCGCCCACTGCCACGCCCCCATGTCCCGCCTACTGCCACGCCTCCTGGTCCCGCCCACTGCCACGCCCCTTGTCACGCCCACTGACACTCCCCTTGTCACGCCCCCTTGTCCCTCCCACTGCCACGCCCCTTGTCACGCCCCTTGCCCCGCCCACTGACACTCCCCTTGTCCCGCCCACTGACACTCCCCTTGTCCCGCCCACTGCCATTGCCAGCTTCCCCAGCAGCAGCCCCAGCAGCCCCAGCATTGAAAAAGCTTTTATATATATTGATATATATATATATAAAATCTTTGATTATCAAAAGACATGACATGACATGACATGAGCATGAGCTGAGCTGAGCTAAAGAAGGGGGACACGCTGCCTGCGGGAACCTAGCCCGCCTTGTTTGGGTGCCTAAATAAAACACTCGGGTCAAGTGGCCTTGTTGCCAAGATGCGTACTGTTGTGTTTTTCCAGGGTGCACTATGGTAGGGTCCCACTGCGTGGCTCCTGCTGCCTGCCACAAGGTAAGCCTGCAGCACCCCGACACACACACACACACACACACACACACAATCCAGAGGGGAGCCCTGTGGAATAGCTGGCTGGCTGGCTGCATTCCACAGGGGCCCGCCTCAAGCAGTGCCAGCTTCCCCAGCAGCACCAGCAGCAGCCCCAGCAGCAGCCCCAGCAGCCCAGCATTCAAAAAGACTTGATATATATTGATATATATATATATATAAAGTCTTTGATTATCAAAAGACATGACATGACATGACATGAGCATGAGCTGAGCTGAGCTAAAGAAGGGGGACACGCTGCCTGCGGGAACCTAGCCCGCCTTGTTACCCCGCCCACTGACACTCCCCTTGTCCCGCCTACTGACACTCCCCTTGTCCCGCCCACTGATACTCCCCTTGTTACCCCGCCCACTGACACTCCCCTTGTCCCGCCCACTGACACTCCCCTTGTCCCGCCCACTGACACTCCCCTTGTCCCTCCCACTGACACTCCCCTTGTCCCTCCCACTGACACTCCCCTTGTCCCGCCCACTGACACTCCCCTTGTCCCTCCCACTGACACTCCCATTGTCCCGCCCACTGACACTCCCATTGTCCCGCCCACTGACACTCCCCTTGTCCCTCCCACTGACACTCCCCTTGTCCCTCCCACTGACACTCCCCTTGTCCCGCCCACTGACACTCCCCTTGTCCCTCCCACTGACACTCCCCTTTTCCCTCCCACTGACACTCCCCTTGTCCCTCCCACTGACACTCCCCTTGTCCCGCCCACTGACACTTCCCTTGTCCCGCCCACTGACACTCCCCTTGTCCCGCCCACTGACACTCCCCTTGTCCCTCCCTCCCACTGACACTCCCCTTGACCCTCCCACTGACACTCCCCTTGTCCCGCTCCCTTGTCCCTCCCCTTGTCCCGCCCACTGACACTCCCCTTGTCCCTCCCACTGACACTCCCCTTGACCCTCCCACTGACACTCCCCTTGTCCCGCCCACTGACACTCCACTTGTCCCGCCCACTGACACTCCCCTTGACCCTCCCACTGACACTCCCCTTGTCCCGCCCACTGACACTCCCCTTGTCCTGCCCACTGACACTCCCCTTGTCCCTCCCACTGACACTCCCCTTGTCCCTCCCACTGCCACTCCCCTTGTCCCTCCCTCCCACTGACACTCCCCTTGACCCTCCCACTGACACTCCCCTTGTCCCGCCCACTGACACTCCCCTTGTCCCTCCCACTGACACTCCCCTTGTCCCGCCCACTGACACTCCCCTTACGCCGCCCACTGACACTCCCCTAGTCCCACCCACTGACACTCCCCTTGTCCCGCCCACTGACACTCCCCTAGTCCCACCCACTGACACGCCCCCATGTCCCGCCCACTGACACTCCCCTTGTCCCGCCCACTGACACTCCCCTTGTCCCGCCCACTGACACTGCCCTTGTCACGCCCCCTTGTCCCTCCCACTGCCACGCCCCTTGTCACGCCCCTTGCCCCGCCCACTGACACTCCCCTTGTCTCGCCCACTGACACTCCCCTTGTCCCGCCCACTGACACTCCCCTTGTCACGCCCCCTTGTCCCGCCCACTGCCACGCCCCCATGTCCATCCCACTGCCACGCCTCCTGGTCCCGCCCACTGCCACGCCCCCTTGTCCCGCCTACTACTGCCACGCCCCTTGTCCCGCCTACTGCCACGCCCCTTGTCCCGCCCACTGACACTCCCCTAGTCCCACCCACTGACACTCCCCTTGTCCCGCCCACTGACACTCCCCTTGTCCCTCCCACTGACACTCCCCTTGCCCCGCCCACTGACACTCCCCTAGTCCCGCCCACTGACACTCCCCTAGTCCCGCCCACTGACACTCCCCTTGTGCCGCCCACTGACACTCCCCTTGTCACGCCCCTTGTCACGCCCCCTTGTCCCACCCACTGACACTCCCCTTGTCCCGCCCACTGACACTCCCCTAGTCCCACCCACTGACACTCCCCTTGTGCCGCCCACTGACACTCCCCTAGTCCCGCCCACTGACACTCCCCTTGCCCCGCCCACTGACACTCCCCTTGTCACGCCCCTTGTCACGCCCCCTTGTCCCACCCACTGACACTCCCCTTGTCCCGCCCACTGACACTCCCCTAGTCCCACCCACTGACACTCCCCTTGTGCCGCCCACTGACACTCCCCTAGTCCCGCCCACTGACACTCCCCTTGCCCCGCCCACTGACACTCCCCTTGTCACGCCCCTTGTCACGCCCCCTTGTCCCACCCACTGACACTCCCCTTGTCCCGCCCACTGACACTCCCCTAGTCCCACCCACTGACACTCCCCTTGTTACCCCGCCCACTGACACTCCCCTTGTGCCGCCCACTGACACTCCCCTTGCCCCGCCCACTGACACTCCCCTTGTGCCGCCCACTGACACTCCCCTAGTCCCGCCCACTGACACTCCCCTTGTGCCGCCCACTGACACTCCCCTTGCCCCGCCCACTGACACTCCCCTTGTCCCGCCCACTGACACTCCCCTAGTCCCGCCCACTGACACTCCCCTTGTCACGCCCCTTGTCACGCCCCCTTGTCCCTCCCACTGCCACGCCCCTTGTCACGCCCCCTTGTCCCGCCCACTGACACTCCCCTTGTCCCGCCCACTGACACTCCCCTTGCCCCGCCCACTGCCACGCCCAATGCCACGCCCCCATGTCCCGCCTACTGCCACGCCCCCATGTCCCGCCCACTGCCACGCCCCTTGTCCCGCCTACTGCCACGCCCCATGTCCCGCCTACTGCCACGCCCCCTGTCCCGCCCACTGCCACGCCCCTTGTCACGCCCACTGACACTCCCCTTGTCACGCCCCCTTGTCCCTCCCACTGCCACGCCCCTTGTCACGCCCCTTGTCCCGCCCACTGACACTCCCCTTGTCCCGCCCACTGACACTCCCCTTGTCCCGCCCACTGACACTCCCCTTGTCACGCCCCCTTGTCCCGCCTACTGCCACGCCCCCTGGTCCCGCCCACTGCCACGCCCCCTTGTCCCGCCCACTGCCACGCCCCCTGTCCCGCCTACTGCCACGCCCCCTTGTCCCGCCTACTGCCACGCCCCCTGGTCCCGCCCACTGCCACGCCCCCTTGTCCCGCCCACTGCCACGCCCCCTGGTGCCGCCCACTGACACTCCCCTTGTCCCGCCCACTGACACTCCCCTTGTCCCGCCCACTGCCACGCCCCTTGTCACGCCCACTGACACTCCCCTTGTCACGCCCCCTTGTCCCTCCCACTGCCACGCCCCTTGTCACGCCCCTTGCCCCGCCCACTGACACTCCCCTTGTCCCGCCCACTGACACTCCCCTTGTCACGCCCCCTTGTCCCGCCCACTGCCACGCCCCATGTCCCTCCCACTGCCACGCCCCCTTGTCCCGCCCACTGCCACGCCTCCTGGTCCCGCCCACTGCCACGCCCCCTGGTCCCGCCTACTACTGCCACGCCCCCTGTCCCGCCCACTGCCACGCCCCCTTGTCCCGCCCACTGCCACGCCCCCTGGTCCCGCCCACTGCCACGCCTCTTGTCCCACCCACTGACACTCCCCTTGTCACGCCCACTGACACTCCCCTAGTCCCGCCCACTGACACTCCCCTTGTCACGCCCCTTGTCACGCCCCCTTGTCCCACCCACTGACACTCCCCTTGTTACCCCGCCCACTGACACTCCCCTTGTGCCGCCCACTGACACTCCCCTTGTCCCGCCCACTGCCACGCCCACTGCCACGCCCCCATGTCCCGCCTACTGCCACGTCCCTTGTCCCGCCCACTGCCACGCCCCTTGTCCCGCCTACTGCCACGCCCCCATGTCCCGCCTACTGCCACGCCCCCATGTCCCGCCTACTGCCACGCCCCCATGTCCCGCCCACTGACACTCCCCTTGTCCCGCCCACTGACACTCCCCTTGTCCCGCCCCCTTGTCCCTCCCACTGCCACGCCCCTTGTCACGCCCCTTGCCCCGCCCACTGACACTCCCCTTGTCCCGCCCACTGACACTCCCCTTGTCCCGCCCACTGACACTCCCCTTGTCCCGCCCACTGACACTCCCCTTGTCACGCCCCCTTGTCCCGCCCACTGCCACGCCCCCATGTCCCTCCCACTGCCACGCCCCCTTGTCCCGCCCACTGCCACGCCTCCTGGTCCCGCCTACTGCCACGCCCCTTGTCCCGCCCACTGCCACGCCCCCTGTCCCGCCTACTGCCACGCCCCCTTGTCCCGCCTACTGCCACGCCCCCTTGTCCCGCCCACTGCCACGCCCCTTGTCCCGCCTACTGCCACGCCCCTTGGCCCGCCCACTGCCACGCCCCCTTGTCCCGCCCACTGCCACGCCCCCTGTCCCGCCTACTGCCACGCCCCCTTGTCCCGCCCACTGCCACGCCCCCTTGTCCCGCCCACTGCCACGCCCCCTTGTCCCGCCCACTGCCACGCCCCTTGTCCCGCCCACTGCCACGCCCCCTGGTCCCGCCCACTGCCACGCCCCTTGTCCCGCCCACTGCCACGCCCCTTGTCCCGCCTACTGCCACGCCTCTTGTCCCGCCCACTGCCACACCCCCTGTCCCGCCCACTGCCACGCCCCCTGGTCCCGCCTACTGCCACGCCCCTTGTCCCGCCCACTGCCACGCCCCCATGTCCCGCCTACTGCCACGCCTCCTGGTCCCGCCCACTGCCACGCCCCTTGTCACGCCCACTGACACTCCCCTTGTCACGCCCCCTTGTCCCTCCCACTGCCACGCCCCTTGTCACGCCCCTTGCCCCGCCCACTGACACTCCCCTTGTCCCGCCCACTGACACTCCCCTTGTCCCGCCCACTGCCATTGCCAGCTTCCCCAGCAGCAGCCCCAGCAGCCCCAGCATTGAAAAAGCTTTTATATATATTGATATATATATATATAAAATCTTTGATTATCAAAAGACATGACATGACATGACATGAGCATGAGCTGAGCTGAGCTAAAGAAGGGGGACACGCTGCCTGCGGGAACCTAGCCCGCCTTGTTTGGGTGCCTAAATAAAACACTCGGGTCAAGTGGCCTTGTTGCCAAGATGCGTACTGTTGTGTTTTTCCAGGGTGCACTATGGTAGGGTCCCACTGCGTGGCTCCTGCTGCCTGCCACAAGGTAAGCCTGCAGCACCCCGACACACACACACACACACACACACACACACAATCCAGAGGGGAGCCCTGTGGAATAGCTGGCTGGCTGGCTGCATTCCACAGGGGCCCGCCTCAAGCAGTGCCAGCTTCCCCAGCAGCCCCAGCAGCAGCACCAGCAGCAGCCCCAGCAGCCCAGCATTCAAAAAGACTTTATATATACTGATATATATATATATAAAGTCTTTGATTATCAAAAGACATGACATGACATGACATGAGCATGAGCTGAGCTGAGCTAAAGAAGGGGGACACGCTGCCTGCGGGAACCTAGCCCGCCTTGTTACCCCGCCCACTGACACTCCCCTTGTCCCGCCTACTGACACTCCCCTTGTCCCGCCCACTGATACTCCCCTTGTTACCCCGCCCACTGACACTCCCCTTGTCCCGCCCACTGACACTCCCCTTGTCCCGCCCACTGACACTCCCCTTGTCCCTCCCACTGACACTCCCCTTGTCCCTCCCACTGACACTCCCCTTGTCCCGCCCACTGACACTCCCCTTGTCCCTCCCACTGACACTCCCATTGTCCCGCCCACTGACACTCCCATTGTCCCGCCCACTGACACTCCCCTTGTCCCTCCCACTGACACTCCCCTTGTCCCTCCCACTGACACTCCCCTTGTCCCGCCCACTGACACTCCCCTTGTCCCTCCCACTGACACTCCCCTTTTCCCTCCCACTGACACTCCCCTTGTCCCTCCCACTGACACTCCCCTTGTCCCGCCCACTGACACTCCCCTTGTCCCGCCCACTGACACTCCCCTTGTCCCGCCCACTGACACTCCCCTTGTCCCTCCCTCCCACTGACACTCCCCTTGACCCTCCCACTGACACTCCCCTTGTCCCGCTCCCTTGTCCCTCCCCTTGTCCCGCCCACTGACACTCCCCTTGTCCCTCCCACTGACACTCCCCTTGACCCTCCCACTGACACTCCCCTTGTCCCGCCCACTGACACTCCACTTGTCCCGCCCACTGACACTCCCCTTGACCCTCCCACTGACACTCCCCTTGTCCCGCCCACTGACACTCCCCTTGTCCTGCCCACTGACACTCCCCTTGTCCCTCCCACTGACACTCCCCTTGTCCCTCCCACTGCCACTCCCCTTGTCCCTCCCTCCCACTGACACTCCCCTTGACCCTCCCACTGACACTCCCCTTGTCCCGCCCACTGACACTCCCCTTGTCCCTCCCACTGACACTCCCCTTGTCCCGCCCACTGACACTCCCCTTACGCCGCCCACTGACACTCCCCTAGTCCCACCCACTGACACTCCCCTTGTCCCGCCCACTGACACTCCCCTAGTCCCACCCACTGACACGCCCCCATGTCCCGCCCACTGACACTCCCCTTGTCCCGCCCACTGACACTCCCCTTGTCCCGCCCACTGACACTGCCCTTGTCACGCCCCCTTGTCCCTCCCACTGCCACGCCCCTTGTCACGCCCCTTGCCCCGCCCACTGACACTCCCCTTGTCTCGCCCACTGACACTCCCCTTGTCCCGCCCACTGACACTCCCCTTGTCACGCCCCCTTGTCCCGCCCACTGCCACGCCCCCATGTCCATCCCACTGCCACGCCTCCTGGTCCCGCCCACTGCCACGCCCCCTTGTCCCGCCTACTACTGCCACGCCCCTTGTCCCGCCTACTGCCACGCCCCTTGTCCCGCCCACTGACACTCCCCTAGTCCCACCCACTGACACTCCCCTTGTCCCGCCCACTGACACTCCCCTTGTCCCTCCCACTGACACTCCCCTTGCCCCGCCCACTGACACTCCCCTAGTCCCGCCCACTGACACTCCCCTAGTCCCGCCCACTGACACTCCCCTTGTGCCGCCCACTGACACTCCCCTTGTCACGCCCCTTGTCACGCCCCCTTGTCCCACCCACTGACACTCCCCTTGTCCCGCCCACTGACACTCCCCTAGTCCCACCCACTGACACTCCCCTTGTGCCGCCCACTGACACTCCCCTAGTCCCGCCCACTGACACTCCCCTTGCCCCGCCCACTGACACTCCCCTTGTCACGCCCCTTGTCACGCCCCCTTGTCCCACCCACTGACACTCCCCTTGTCCCGCCCACTGACACTCCCCTAGTCCCACCCACTGACACTCCCCTTGTGCCGCCCACTGACACTCCCCTAGTCCCGCCCACTGACACTCCCCTTGCCCCGCCCACTGACACTCCCCTTGTCACGCCCCTTGTCACGCCCCCTTGTCCCACCCACTGACACTCCCCTTGTCCCGCCCACTGACACTCCCCTAGTCCCACCCACTGACACTCCCCTTGTTACCCCGCCCACTGACACTCCCCTTGTGCCGCCCACTGACACTCCCCTTGCCCCGCCCACTGACACTCCCCTTGTGCCGCCCACTGACACTCCCCTAGTCCCGCCCACTGACACTCCCCTTGTGCCGCCCACTGACACTCCCCTTGCCCCGCCCACTGACACTCCCCTTGTCCCGCCCACTGACACTCCCCTAGTCCCGCCCACTGACACTCCCCTTGTCACGCCCCTTGTCACGCCCCCTTGTCCCTCCCACTGCCACGCCCCTTGTCACGCCCCCTTGTCCCGCCCACTGACACTCCCCTTGTCCCGCCCACTGACACTCCCCTTGCCCCGCCCACTGCCACGCCCAATGCCACGCCCCCATGTCCCGCCTACTGCCACGCCCCCATGTCCCGCCCACTGCCACGCCCCTTGTCCCGCCTACTGCCACGCCCCATGTCCCGCCTACTGCCACGCCCCCTGTCCCGCCCACTGCCACGCCCCTTGTCACGCCCACTGACACTCCCCTTGTCACGCCCCCTTGTCCCTCCCACTGCCACGCCCCTTGTCACGCCCCTTGTCCCGCCCACTGACACTCCCCTTGTCCCGCCCACTGACACTCCCCTTGTCCCGCCCACTGACACTCCCCTTGTCACGCCCCCTTGTCCCGCCTACTGCCACGCCCCCTGGTCCCGCCCACTGCCACGCCCCCTTGTCCCGCCCACTGCCACGCCCCCTGTCCCGCCTACTGCCACGCCCCCTTGTCCCGCCTACTGCCACGCCCCCTGGTCCCGCCCACTGCCACGCCCCCTTGTCCCGCCCACTGCCACGCCCCCTGGTGCCGCCCACTGACACTCCCCTTGTCCCGCCCACTGACACTCCCCTTGTCCCGCCCACTGCCACGCCCCTTGTCACGCCCACTGACACTCCCCTTGTCACGCCCCCTTGTCCCTCCCACTGCCACGCCCCTTGTCACGCCCCTTGCCCCGCCCACTGACACTCCCCTTGTCCCGCCCACTGACACTCCCCTTGTCACGCCCCCTTGTCCCGCCCACTGCCACGCCCCATGTCCCTCCCACTGCCACGCCCCCTTGTCCCGCCCACTGCCACGCCTCCTGGTCCCGCCCACTGCCACGCCCCCTGGTCCCGCCTACTACTGCCACGCCCCCTGTCCCGCCCACTGCCACGCCCCCTTGTCCCGCCCACTGCCACGCCCCCTGGTCCCGCCCACTGCCACGCCTCTTGTCCCACCCACTGACACTCCCCTTGTCACGCCCACTGACACTCCCCTAGTCCCGCCCACTGACACTCCCCTTGTCACGCCCCTTGTCACGCCCCCTTGTCCCACCCACTGACACTCCCCTTGTTACCCCGCCCACTGACACTCCCCTTGTGCCGCCCACTGACACTCCCCTTGTCCCGCCCACTGCCACGCCCACTGCCACGCCCCCATGTCCCGCCTACTGCCACGTCCCTTGTCCCGCCCACTGCCACGCCCCTTGTCCCGCCTACTGCCACGCCCCCATGTCCCGCCTACTGCCACGCCCCCATGTCCCGCCTACTGCCACGCCCCCATGTCCCGCCCACTGACACTCCCCTTGTCCCGCCCACTGACACTCCCCTTGTCCCGCCCCCTTGTCCCTCCCACTGCCACGCCCCTTGTCACGCCCCTTGCCCCGCCCACTGACACTCCCCTTGTCCCGCCCACTGACACTCCCCTTGTCCCGCCCACTGACACTCCCCTTGTCCCGCCCACTGACACTCCCCTTGTCACGCCCCCTTGTCCCGCCCACTGCCACGCCCCCATGTCCCTCCCACTGCCACGCCCCCTTGTCCCGCCCACTGCCACGCCTCCTGGTCCCGCCTACTGCCACGCCCCTTGTCCCGCCCACTGCCACGCCCCCTGTCCCGCCTACTGCCACGCCCCCTTGTCCCGCCTACTGCCACGCCCCCTTGTCCCGCCCACTGCCACGCCCCTTGTCCCGCCTACTGCCACGCCCCTTGGCCCGCCCACTGCCACGCCCCCTTGTCCCGCCCACTGCCACGCCCCCTGTCCCGCCTACTGCCACGCCCCCTTGTCCCGCCCACTGCCACGCCCCCTTGTCCCGCCCACTGCCACGCCCCCTTGTCCCGCCCACTGCCACGCCCCTTGTCCCGCCCACTGCCACGCCCCCTGGTCCCGCCCACTGCCACGCCCCTTGTCCCGCCCACTGCCACGCCCCTTGTCCCGCCTACTGCCACGCCTCTTGTCCCGCCCACTGCCACACCCCCTGTCCCGCCCACTGCCACGCCCCCTGGTCCCGCCTACTGCCACGCCCCTTGTCCCGCCCACTGCCACGCCCCCATGTCCCGCCTACTGCCACGCCTCCTGGTCCCGCCCACTGCCACGCCCCTTGTCACGCCCACTGACACTCCCCTTGTCACGCCCCCTTGTCCCTCCCACTGCCACGCCCCTTGTCACGCCCCTTGCCCCGCCCACTGACACTCCCCTTGTCCCGCCCACTGACACTCCCCTTGTCCCGCCCACTGCCATTGCCAGCTTCCCCAGCAGCAGCCCCAGCAGCCCCAGCATTGAAAAAGCTTTTATATATATTGATATATATATATATAAAATCTTTGATTATCAAAAGACATGACATGACATGACATGAGCATGAGCTGAGCTGAGCTAAAGAAGGGGGACACGCTGCCTGCGGGAACCTAGCCCGCCTTGTTTGGGTGCCTAAATAAAACACTCGGGTCAAGTGGCCTTGTTGCCAAGATGCGTACTGTTGTGTTTTTCCAGGGTGCACTATGGTAGGGTCCCACTGCGTGGCTCCTGCTGCCTGCCACAAGGTAAGCCTGCAGCACCCCACCACACACACACACACACACACACACACACAATCCAGAGGGGAGCCCTGTGGAATAGCTGGCTGGCTGGCTGCATTCCACAGGGGCCCGCCTCAAGCAGTGCCAGCTTCCCCAGCAGCCCCAGCAGCAGCACCAGCAGCAGCCCCAGCAGCCCAGCATTCAAAAAGACTTTATATATACTGATATATATATATATAAAGTCTTTGATTATCAAAAGACATGACATGACATGACATGAGCATGAGCTGAGCTGAGCTAAAGAAGGGGGACACGCTGCCTGCGGGAACCTAGCCCGCCTTGTTACCCCGCCCACTGACACTCCCCTTGTCCCGCCTACTGACACTCCCCTTGTCCCGCCCACTGATACTCCCCTTGTTACCCCGCCCACTGACACTCCCCTTGTCCCGCCCACTGACACTCCCCTTGTCCCGCCCACTGACACTCCCCTTGTCCCTCCCACTGACACTCCCCTTGTCCCTCCCACTGACACTCCCCTTGTCCCGCCCACTGACACTCCCCTTGTCCCTCCCACTGACACTCCCATTGTCCCGCCCACTGACACTCCCATTGTCCCGCCCACTGACACTCCCCTTGTCCCTCCCACTGACACTCCCCTTGTCCCTCCCACTGACACTCCCCTTGTCCCGCCCACTGACACTCCCCTTGTCCCTCCCACTGACACTCCCCTTTTCCCTCCCACTGACACTCCCCTTGTCCCTCCCACTGACACTCCCCTTGTCCCGCCCACTGACACTTCCCTTGTCCCGCCCACTGACACTCCCCTTGTCCCGCCCACTGACACTCCCCTTGTCCCTCCCTCCCACTGACACTCCCCTTGACCCTCCCACTGACACTCCCCTTGTCCCGCTCCCTTGTCCCTCCCCTTGTCCCGCCCACTGACACTCCCCTTGTCCCTCCCACTGACACTCCCCTTGACCCTCCCACTGACACTCCCCTTGTCCCGCCCACTGACACTCCACTTGTCCCGCCCACTGACACTCCCCTTGACCCTCCCACTGACACTCCCCTTGTCCCGCCCACTGACACTCCCCTTGTCCTGCCCACTGACACTCCCCTTGTCCCTCCCACTGACACTCCCCTTGTCCCTCCCACTGCCACTCCCCTTGTCCCTCCCTCCCACTGACACTCCCCTTGACCCTCCCACTGACACTCCCCTTGTCCCGCCCACTGACACTCCCCTTGTCCCTCCCACTGACACTCCCCTTGTCCCGCCCACTGACACTCCCCTTACGCCGCCCACTGACACTCCCCTAGTCCCACCCACTGACACTCCCCTTGTCCCGCCCACTGACACTCCCCTAGTCCCACCCACTGACACGCCCCCATGTCCCGCCCACTGACACTCCCCTTGTCCCGCCCACTGACACTCCCCTTGTCCCGCCCACTGACACTGCCCTTGTCACGCCCCCTTGTCCCTCCCACTGCCACGCCCCTTGTCACGCCCCTTGCCCCGCCCACTGACACTCCCCTTGTCTCGCCCACTGACACTCCCCTTGTCCCGCCCACTGACACTCCCCTTGTCACGCCCCCTTGTCCCGCCCACTGCCACGCCCCCATGTCCATCCCACTGCCACGCCTCCTGGTCCCGCCCACTGCCACGCCCCCTTGTCCCGCCTACTACTGCCACGCCCCTTGTCCCGCCTACTGCCACGCCCCTTGTCCCGCCCACTGACACTCCCCTAGTCCCACCCACTGACACTCCCCTTGTCCCGCCCACTGACACTCCCCTTGTCCCTCCCACTGACACTCCCCTTGCCCCGCCCACTGACACTCCCCTAGTCCCGCCCACTGACACTCCCCTAGTCCCGCCCACTGACACTCCCCTTGTGCCGCCCACTGACACTCCCCTTGTCACGCCCCTTGTCACGCCCCCTTGTCCCACCCACTGACACTCCCCTTGTCCCGCCCACTGACACTCCCCTAGTCCCACCCACTGACACTCCCCTTGTGCCGCCCACTGACACTCCCCTAGTCCCGCCCACTGACACTCCCCTTGCCCCGCCCACTGACACTCCCCTTGTCACGCCCCTTGTCACGCCCCCTTGTCCCACCCACTGACACTCCCCTTGTCCCGCCCACTGACACTCCCCTAGTCCCACCCACTGACACTCCCCTTGTGCCGCCCACTGACACTCCCCTAGTCCCGCCCACTGACACTCCCCTTGCCCCGCCCACTGACACTCCCCTTGTCACGCCCCTTGTCACGCCCCCTTGTCCCACCCACTGACACTCCCCTTGTCCCGCCCACTGACACTCCCCTAGTCCCACCCACTGACACTCCCCTTGTTACCCCGCCCACTGACACTCCCCTTGTGCCGCCCACTGACACTCCCCTTGCCCCGCCCACTGACACTCCCCTTGTGCCGCCCACTGACACTCCCCTAGTCCCGCCCACTGACACTCCCCTTGTGCCGCCCACTGACACTCCCCTTGCCCCGCCCACTGACACTCCCCTTGTCCCGCCCACTGACACTCCCCTAGTCCCGCCCACTGACACTCCCCTTGTCACGCCCCTTGTCACGCCCCCTTGTCCCTCCCACTGCCACGCCCCTTGTCACGCCCCCTTGTCCCGCCCACTGACACTCCCCTTGTCCCGCCCACTGACACTCCCCTTGCCCCGCCCACTGCCACGCCCAATGCCACGCCCCCATGTCCCGCCTACTGCCACGCCCCCATGTCCCGCCCACTGCCACGCCCCTTGTCCCGCCTACTGCCACGCCCCATGTCCCGCCTACTGCCACGCCCCCTGTCCCGCCCACTGCCACGCCCCTTGTCACGCCCACTGACACTCCCCTTGTCACGCCCCCTTGTCCCTCCCACTGCCACGCCCCTTGTCACGCCCCTTGTCCCGCCCACTGACACTCCCCTTGTCCCGCCCACTGACACTCCCCTTGTCCCGCCCACTGACACTCCCCTTGTCACGCCCCCTTGTCCCGCCTACTGCCACGCCCCCTGGTCCCGCCCACTGCCACGCCCCCTTGTCCCGCCCACTGCCACGCCCCCTGTCCCGCCTACTGCCACGCCCCCTTGTCCCGCCTACTGCCACGCCCCCTGGTCCCGCCCACTGCCACGCCCCCTTGTCCCGCCCACTGCCACGCCCCCTGGTGCCGCCCACTGACACTCCCCTTGTCCCGCCCACTGACACTCCCCTTGTCCCGCCCACTGCCACGCCCCTTGTCACGCCCACTGACACTCCCCTTGTCACGCCCCCTTGTCCCTCCCACTGCCACGCCCCTTGTCACGCCCCTTGCCCCGCCCACTGACACTCCCCTTGTCCCGCCCACTGACACTCCCCTTGTCACGCCCCCTTGTCCCGCCCACTGCCACGCCCCATGTCCCTCCCACTGCCACGCCCCCTTGTCCCGCCCACTGCCACGCCTCCTGGTCCCGCCCACTGCCACGCCCCCTGGTCCCGCCTACTACTGCCACGCCCCCTGTCCCGCCCACTGCCACGCCCCCTTGTCCCGCCCACTGCCACGCCCCCTGGTCCCGCCCACTGCCACGCCTCTTGTCCCACCCACTGACACTCCCCTTGTCACGCCCACTGACACTCCCCTAGTCCCGCCCACTGACACTCCCCTTGTCACGCCCCTTGTCACGCCCCCTTGTCCCACCCACTGACACTCCCCTTGTTACCCCGCCCACTGACACTCCCCTTGTGCCGCCCACTGACACTCCCCTTGTCCCGCCCACTGCCACGCCCACTGCCACGCCCCCATGTCCCGCCTACTGCCACGTCCCTTGTCCCGCCCACTGCCACGCCCCTTGTCCCGCCTACTGCCACGCCCCCATGTCCCGCCTACTGCCACGCCCCCATGTCCCGCCTACTGCCACGCCCCCATGTCCCGCCCACTGACACTCCCCTTGTCCCGCCCACTGACACTCCCCTTGTCCCGCCCCCTTGTCCCTCCCACTGCCACGCCCCTTGTCACGCCCCTTGCCCCGCCCACTGACACTCCCCTTGTCCCGCCCACTGACACTCCCCTTGTCCCGCCCACTGACACTCCCCTTGTCCCGCCCACTGACACTCCCCTTGTCACGCCCCCTTGTCCCGCCCACTGCCACGCCCCCATGTCCCTCCCACTGCCACGCCCCCTTGTCCCGCCCACTGCCACGCCTCCTGGTCCCGCCTACTGCCACGCCCCTTGTCCCGCCCACTGCCACGCCCCCTGTCCCGCCTACTGCCACGCCCCCTTGTCCCGCCTACTGCCACGCCCCCTTGTCCCGCCCACTGCCACGCCCCTTGTCCCGCCTACTGCCACGCCCCTTGGCCCGCCCACTGCCACGCCCCCTTGTCCCGCCCACTGCCACGCCCCCTGTCCCGCCTACTGCCACGCCCCCTTGTCCCGCCCACTGCCACGCCCCCTTGTCCCGCCCACTGCCACGCCCCCTTGTCCCGCCCACTGCCACGCCCCTTGTCCCGCCCACTGCCACGCCCCCTGGTCCCGCCCACTGCCACGCCCCTTGTCCCGCCCACTGCCACGCCCCTTGTCCCGCCTACTGCCACGCCTCTTGTCCCGCCCACTGCCACACCCCCTGTCCCGCCCACTGCCACGCCCCCTGGTCCCGCCTACTGCCACGCCCCTTGTCCCGCCCACTGCCACGCCCCCATGTCCCGCCTACTGCCACGCCTCCTGGTCCCGCCCACTGCCACGCCCCTTGTCACGCCCACTGACACTCCCCTTGTCACGCCCCCTTGTCCCTCCCACTGCCACGCCCCTTGTCACGCCCCTTGCCCCGCCCACTGACACTCCCCTTGTCCCGCCCACTGACACTCCCCTTGTCCCGCCCACTGCCATTGCCAGCTTCCCCAGCAGCAGCCCCAGCAGCCCCAGCATTGAAAAAGCTTTTATATATATTGATATATATATATATAAAATCTTTGATTATCAAAAGACATGACATGACATGACATGAGCATGAGCTGAGCTGAGCTAAAGAAGGGGGACACGCTGCCTGCGGGAACCTAGCCCGCCTTGTTTGGGTGCCTAAATAAAACACTCGGGTCAAGTGGCCTTGTTGCCAAGATGCGTACTGTTGTGTTTTTCCAGGGTGCACTATGGTAGGGTCCCACTGCGTGGCTCCTGCTGCCTGCCACAAGGTAAGCCTGCAGCACCCCACCACACACACACACACACACACACACACACAATCCAGAGGGGAGCCCTGTGGAATAGCTGGCTGGCTGGCTGCATTCCACAGGGGCCCGCCTCAAGCAGTGCCAGCTTCCCCAGCAGCCCCAGCAGCAGCACCAGCAGCAGCCCCAGCAGCCCAGCATTCAAAAAGACTTTATATATACTGATATATATATATATAAAGTCTTTGATTATCAAAAGACATGACATGACATGACATGAGCATGAGCTGAGCTGAGCTAAAGAAGGGGGACACGCTGCCTGCGGGAACCTAGCCCGCCTTGTTACCCCGCCCACTGACACTCCCCTTGTCCCGCCTACTGACACTCCCCTTGTCCCGCCCACTGATACTCCCCTTGTTACCCCGCCCACTGACACTCCCCTTGTCCCGCCCACTGACACTCCCCTTGTCCCGCCCACTGACACTCCCCTTGTCCCTCCCACTGACACTCCCCTTGTCCCTCCCACTGACACTCCCCTTGTCCCGCCCACTGACACTCCCCTTGTCCCTCCCACTGACACTCCCATTGTCCCGCCCACTGACACTCCCATTGTCCCGCCCACTGACACTCCCCTTGTCCCTCCCACTGACACTCCCCTTGTCCCTCCCACTGACACTCCCCTTGTCCCGCCCACTGACACTCCCCTTGTCCCTCCCACTGACACTCCCCTTTTCCCTCCCACTGACACTCCCCTTGTCCCTCCCACTGACACTCCCCTTGTCCCGCCCACTGACACTTCCCTTGTCCCGCCCACTGACACTCCCCTTGTCCCGCCCACTGACACTCCCCTT